>NW_028297098.1:5940635-6047198 GCF_055798465.1 Pogonomyrmex barbatus
TACCAATAATGCAAGAGATATATGAAAGCGGTGTGAATTATCAATATGCTGTCGCAGTGATTAAAAAGGGCTCTCTGCCTGAAGTACAAACTTTGTATGATCTTAGAGGCAAGAAGGGCTGTTTCGCTGGTGTTGGAACACTAGCAGGTTGGGTTATTCCTATTAATACTGTGAGTAAAATTGATAAAATATAACATGAACTATCACAATATAAATATAATTGCTTATATATAGTAAAATATATTTTTGTTTAGCTTATGAGGTATGGAGGAATGGAAGTTATTGATTGTAACAATCATGTAAAATCAACAATTAAGTTTTTTGGGCCTAGTTGTGCAGTAAACTCTTTAATCGATAAATATAATCCACTTGGTAAGTTCAATACAAGAATATATAGATATGTTTCCATTGTATAATTCTTATAATTCAAAAAATCAATTGTAGGTGATAATTCTGACCAGTTATGTAGCTTATGCATTGGAAAAATACCTGGTGGTAAGTGTACAAACCAAGATCCTTATTCGGGATACGAAGGAGCTTTCCGCTGCTTAGTCGAAGCAGGTGAAATTGCCTTTTTGGTACACACAACTGTGCAGGAAATGACTTCAACAACATTCGATTTCAGTATGTAATCTTACAAATAAAATTTTTAAAAGAAAAGAACAAAAAGGGGAAAGAGAATATTTACATTTCAATTTTCTTGTTATTAGGTTCTGTGAAGAAGGAACAATTCGAATTACTGTGCACGGACGGTACTCGCAGACCTATAGACGATTATAGAACCTGTAACTGGGGCACTGTGCCATCCCGCGCGATAGTCACATCTTCAGCGACCAAGTTCGAGATTCGTCGAATGTATCAAAGATTTCTTGAAAGAGCCGTTCGAATACTGCACAGGAACAGGAATGATACAGGGGATTTCAATCGTTTTGACAATCAGGGAGATTTCAATCGTTTCGACAATAATCAGGGAGATTTCAATCGTTTCAACAATAATCAGGGAAATTTCGAGAACCGTCCAGGTTACAACAACAGATTTGACGAAAATGAATTTAATAGAGGTGGATTTAGGAATCCGAACGAATATAATACGGACAACTGGGATCGTAATGGATATGATCGAAGCTTTAGCGGTGGCGAAAAAGAAGGTGGAGGAATAGGAGGAGGAGAATTTAACTCATGGGAGAGGCCAGCGATTAATGATACGTTTAATTACTATAATAGAGAAAGAGATCATACCGAATCTACAAATGTGCAACCGATAGAAGTATTCGAATTATACGAATCAGCACCCAGATATGGAACACAGCATAATTTAATATTTTCTGTAAGACACATGCTTCATCTGTTTATTATTGATTTAGTACTTATCTATAATGGGCTTTATTTTTCTAGGACTCTGCTCGCGATTTCGTACAACTGTCCGAAAAAGATCAAACATACACCGGATACTTAGGAAGATCTTTAGATCATGTATTAGGAGTACGCCATTGTCCTGTAAATCGAATGACATTATGCGTTACATCTGATCCAGAAATGGAAAAATGCGTAAAGATGAAGGTATAAGAGAGAAAGAAAGATTTCTAAATTACAAAACAATTGTTTAGCTTATTTTAAAAATTAAATATGAATATTTTAATATTTTTATTATTTGTTGCAGATTGCCTTAAAAGCTCAGCTCTTAAAACCAGAATTACTTTGTCATAGAGGCTACAGCCAAATAAATTGTATGCAGCTGATAAAAAGCGGGTATGTAGAAAATAAGTTGAATTTAAATACATATATCCTAAGATGAAGTGCATCATAATTTCATCTTGTTTACAATAGAGTTGCCGACGTAACTGTATTAGATGCCAGTGACGTCTACACCGCTGGTTTACGTTTCGACTTGATTCCGTTTATATCAGAAGTATATAATCTTGGTACACCGGATTATTACGTTGTAGCCGTCGCTAAGGAGGAAGATGATAATACAGATTTGACATATCTTAAGAACAAATATACTTGTCACCCCGGAATCAACACGGCTGCAGGATGGGTTTACCCGCTGGCATATCTCATCTCTAACAGCTGGATCAGGGGATATGGTTGCGATTCTATACGCGCCGCAGCCGAATACTTTAGTAAATCCTGCGTGCCAGGCGCGCTCAGTACTGAATACAATACAGGTAACTAAAAATTTTAAGTTATTTTTCTAAACTGACAATTTGTAAATTAATTAAATAAATTAATAATGGTCGGTAGATTTTTTCATAAAATAATTGAATCTACGAAACTTTTTATCTGATATTTAATTAATTATTTGTTTGTAGGCGTGCCTTACGATAACATGTGCGATTTATGCCATGGAGTAAGTTATAGATACTGCCGAAGAGACGCTTCCGAGGATTACTTTGGATATACAGGTGCCTTTAGATGTCTCGTAGAAGGAGGTGGCGATGTATCTTTTGTGAAACATACAACAGTCGCGGAAAATACTGACGGCAAGCGTAAGGAGTTCTGGGCGCGCAATACATTCACAAAAGATTTCGAGTTGCTCTGTCCGGACGGTACACGCCGTCCGACTACAGATTATGTGAATTGCAACCTGGGCAAAGTTGCTGCTAATGCCATAGTCACGCGCGGTGGTTATTACGGTTATAACGAGACGCAAATCAACGCGTACATCAATCTATTTATATATGCTCAACAGTTCTACGGCCGAAAGGAGCAGGACGAGTTCAGCTTTAGCATGTATTACAGTCCATCACCTTATAGCGATCTCATTTTTCAGGATGCAACTCAACAATTAGTGGTAATTCCGCCAAATAAACGGGAATATAGTACCTATCTCGGGCCAGATTTTATGAGAGCCAGGAGAATCGTAGATTGTAACGCAGGCGCGTCTGCAATAAGCTATTCATTATTTGCTACAATACTTATGATCGCGTTCACTTTTGTATTTGGTAGATAAATATCGCGATTGCGTATTTTTGTATGCTTTTGCACGAATACTCGAATAATAATTCGCGTCGAGATCACGAAAGAAGAATAGAGCTCTGACAAAAATGATCTGATATATAGCACATTTTATCAATTGGCAATACATTTTATCGCTATAGTATGTTTTATTCACTAATATTTTTGAAGATATTTTAAATGTCAGTTAAAGATTGTTTTATATATATATATATTTTACACGTATATTTTTGCAAAAGTACAAATGACTGAAAGATGGAGTTGAATGTATAAACTTAAGCATAGTTACTGCTTTTGCGTCCATCCAACAGAGTCATATCTCTCTATCTCTAAGCGTATCCGTCCAAATATAAAAAATTATCGATCTAATAATCTTAAGAATTATTGTATTTAATAATTTGATATATGTATATTTTATACCGTCCACTAATGTTTTTATAGTAATAAATCTTTATAAAGTTTTTTATGCAATTTTATATTATTCTATACGTTAATAAAAAGTTTTCTTAAAATAATAAAAAATTTAATGAAAAACGTGAAATTTAAAACAAAACTTGTTCGCGTAAATTTAGACTTATCACGAAAAATATTAAAATTTGTTTCTCATATTGCTAAATGTCATAAATAGAATCATACGTGAAAACAGAAAAGATTGAAATTACAATTGAATAACGATCAGAAAAGGAAACAGGAGACACATTGCTTTGGCTTTCAAAAACTATCAAATCTTAAGTTTGAATCAAAATTTTTAAGTCAATTAAACCTCTCTATCAAGTATCTATCCGCTCCTAATAATTTGGATAACGTAATTTTAACAAAAGACATAAAAATATTTCTATAAACGGAAAACGGCTTGTTCCTGCAAGAAACAGTCCATAATAAAGCAATATGAATAGTGACACACAACCAGTGAATACATCTAAATACGAAACGCTAGGAAAAGGACCTAAAACGCAAATTAATAGATGCAATAATTCCGATAATCCTCAGGTAATTCTCATGTACAATTCAAAGATAGTCATACAACGAGATATACATGCTAAATATTTCAGATGACTGATACTAGCCAAATATTCAATAATCTGAACCAATCTACTGAACGGAAGCAGAAACCAGATTCTGGTTTAACATCTCATACTCTGCCTTCATCTGCAAAACATACTAATGTCATAGCAAGTAAGATCTCGTAAACGATTTTAATATGTTATAATGATTTAATTTATATCTAAATCATTATACATGAAGTAAATAATATTATTTATACTATTTGTATAGTGTAAATAATATTATAAAATAAATAATATATTAATTCTTTATTAATAAACTTTATTCTATGAGCTTCCAATTTACTGTATAATTTGCAAATCTTCAGGTAAATACCAAACCCATAAATTAGTGGATAGCAAACAAGTCTTGGGGCCATTTCATCAATTCGATAAGAAGGCATTTCTTCTTGATACATATGCCCGTATCGTCGCTAGCAATAACAGACGTTGCCCTAAACGACTACGTGAACTTGCTAAACCAAAGAGACAAGTTCGTAACGATTTGGTCGACCACGATGCAAATTTCTACCACGGTCATGTAACTAAAACTTACCGTGCTGAAGACAAATGCAATTTAAAAGAGTTTAAGAAGAAATAATTTGGCTTTCATCAACAGAGTATTTTAAAAAATTTCTCAGCGTGAATACTACAGTTTTGAATAACACAGAAATCTAGAAGACATCCAGGAGAAAAAATATCTAATAAATATCTAAAAAATTTAGAAGTTCTTTAAACCATTAATTTTTAAATAATGCATTTTTCTGGAATGATAAAAATTTTTCTGTTCTTGTAATGAAACTATAAGAAGTACAGTCCAATACATTAAGTCTAATACAATAAGATAATTTTATGTATCTTTGTAATCTCTTTCTTGTAATACTCGTTACGTGTTCGTTGCGGTGAGGAAAATATGTCCTATCCCAGCACTTAATGCGATCAGTTCATTTTAGCTTCGGTTTATTCGCGTCGGTTATTTCATTTAAAGATACGCTAAGAGGAAAAACAATTATATACGACCTGTGACCGTGAGATAACATCAGGATAAATTTTACGAGTCACGGCTTTAAATACATCTGCGTCTTCCGTCAAATCCGCGTTAATTCTCCTATCTTAATTCTAAATCCCATGCGCGTGCAAATTTAAATTACAAAATTGTACGTGACTTTATATACGTCTAGTCTGTGAAAAAATACTCTCGATACGATCCAAGCTTCTCAGAAAGGCAATTGCGGTTCGCGCGCGCATCTTCCTCCTCGCGGCCGGGTATAAAAGGCCTCGTATCGCCCTTGAGGTGTTTTTAGTGCTCGCTGGTGCGGCGCCTAACGTGCTTAACCGGTTTCACGTGCGCGAGTTTTCTGCTCGCATTACATTTGGTACTCCAACTTGTCTTCCTTAGTAGAAACATTATGAAACATTTGTTCGTTATTCTCCTGAGCATCATCGTTGCGCTGGCCGAGGATGATCCCGCTGGCGAACAACACGAAGTCACCGCTCCCATTGGGAAAATTCGCGGTTCCACCATGACCTCCAGACTCGGCAGGAAGATCTATTCCTTCCGAGGTGTGAGATACGCTGAACCACCGACTGGACAGCAACGTTTTCAAGTAAAGCAATAAATTTTGCAAATAAATAAATAATATTAATTACATTTATATTAATTACATATTAAATTCGACAGAGTAATTTGGGTTCCTAGCGCAATCAATAAAATAATGAAAGTCTTCAATTTCTAAATACAATGTAATAAAAATACAATATAGTTTTAGGCATGTGATAATTAAGAGAAAATGTATTCAGTGAACGATCTAATGCCATAGCAAATTTTTGAGTTAATCAGAAGACTGGTTCTCTGATCATCTTTCATGTTTTTTAATTTTATTTCTCTTCTAGGTCGCAATTCCGGCGGCAGACTGGAACGACGTTTACGATGCAACCAAAGAAGGACCTGCCTGTACAGCAATAAACGTACAGAATATAATGGAGGATTGTCTTCGTGTGAACGTTTACACGACGAAAGTGAGTCTTATAATGCAACGTATATTCACATCCGAAAGAGCGTGAAGTCACTAATTGAACAATTATCTTGATCGCAGTTACCGTCGACGAGCGAGTCCGTGAAAAGACCCGTGTTAGTATTCTTCCATCCCGGTGCTTTTTACTTATTTTCGGGTCAGAGTTCTTTCTTCGGACCTCAGTATTTGTTGGACAAAGACGTCGTTCTCGTCACCGTCAATCATCGCCTCGCGACATTAGGTGAAGTCCCGCGTTTTATTATTTTTCTGATATTCGAGCTACGAGCGATAAGAATCCGTGGCATTTAAACTTTAAAGAAAAACATAATGTTATTTACTTACTTTATTACATAATTCCAAGGAAAACATAAATATTATTACAAGATTTTATCGCTCATGACTCAAAAATGACGGAACTTTTTCTTTTAATAATCTACTTATGAATAACATCAGGCTTTTTGAGCACCGGCGATTCCAAAGCACCGGGTAATTTGGGCCTGAAGGATCAAGTCATAGCACTTCGATGGATTCAAAGAAATATAGCCGCTTTCGGCGGCGATCCCGACAGCGTTACTATATCTGGTTGCAGCGTCGGTGGATTGAGCGTGATGTTGCACATGGTCTCGCCGATGTCCAAAGGATTGTTCCATCGAGCGATCGCGATGAGTGGATCGATGATGACGACGGAACCACACCCGACTAACCAGTTGCACTTGGCAAAAAAGCAAGCTGAATTATTAGATTGTCCAACCGACAGCACTGGCTCTATGTTAATTTGCTTGAACTCCAAACCGGTGGAGAATTTCACAGACACTATAACCAAGTTCTTTGTAAGAAAAATAATATATAAGATGAAATTAATAAATAGAAAATAATTTTCTTATTTAATGATAAAAAATTAGATACAAAAAAAGAGGATAATATATAAGAGGATTAATATATTTAGATATTTTAGATATATACAAAAAAATGTCACTCTATTTAGAATAAATATAACTTAAATTTAGATTAAATCTAATAATAGAAGCATCTAATGATAGAAGCAAAAGACAACAATCAAAAAATAATTGCTTATTATTAGTTAATTAATAAAACGCTAAAACTGAATTTAAGTTATATTTATTCATTCATATATATATATATATATATATATATATATATATATATATATATATTAAAATTTCTCTGTATTTTAGAAGATTCATATTTGTGATTTTGTAATACTGAACATCAGTCGAAGATTAAGAAATATAAAGGATTTGTTTTATTTCAAATAATTAGATAAAAAAAATAGAAATCAAATAAGATATCATCAATTTACTATGGCACATTCTAGGAATGGTATGCTTATCCAGTCTTGATATGGGCACCTGTAGTGGAACCTGAGGTTCATGGCGTGGAAAGATTTTTAACTGAACAACCCGTTGATCTTATTAGACAAGGAAAATTCCACAAAGTTCCGCTGATTGTAGGAGTTACTAAAGATGAGTTTAGCGGTGTGGCCGCCTGTAAGAAGCTTATATTTGTATCTTTTTGTCCAATTTTGTTCATTAAAAATGCTGCAATTACAGAAATTAATAAATATATAATAATATATTATATTGTCATATATTGTCGTATTTCAGATGTCATGAAGCAACATGAACTTGGAAATGATTCGTTTGTGAATGACTTGAACAATGAATGGTACAGAATCGCACCGATCAGTTTCATGTATGAACGCGATACGCCTCGATCTAGAAACATAAGTGCCGAATTGCGTCGATTTTACTTTAACGATCAACCGATCAGTCCAGACAATTCCGATGCTCTTGCAAAAGTACGTAAATTATAAAGTTATTATGGTATATATTATACTATATAGTATATGATACATAGAGAGATTTGGAATAATATTGAATATTGCTAATTAGTTAAATTTATATAATAATTATGTATTTTAGTTAAACTCTGACAGCATCATTACATATCCGCTATATCGCGCTGCAAGACTGATCGCAGAGAACTCTGATCAACCTACCTATTTTTATAAGTTTTCTTATCAAGGACGACATAGTTTTGTCATGTGGAACGAAACCACACCATTCGGTATTATCTGTTTTCACATTTTACTTTGTTCAAATTATTCAAATTGTTTTATAATACTTTATCTGACTTTTATCTAACTTCTATATAACACATACACACACATATATATATATATATATAAAAAAAACCTAAATTTTTTTATCATTCTAGGAGTGATGCATCATGACGATTTGCAATATCTGTTCTTTATAGAGAGCAAATTTCCGTTCCTGGAAAACAATGCTCCGGAAATTCCCACAGTGGAACTTATGACAAGCATGTGGTCGAACTTTGTTCAAACCGGAGAACCGGTACCGCCAGCTTTGGCAAACAACGTTACATGGGAACCATTCCTAGTAGAAAAAGACAACTATCTAGAAATCAATGAGGAATCAAAAATGAAGAAAGGATTTTATCCTGACAGAATGCAAAAATGGGATAGTTTGTTTCCTTTAAATAAATAGAAATCTATTTGACATCTAAATCATTTCGATTCTGTAACATGTAATAAATATGCTGACTTGGCTTGATTCTTAAATAAAATATATCGATTTTATTACTCGATAAATGCAAATATAATATCATAGCTTCATTAAACAAAAAGCGTCTTTTCCATAATAAAAAATAATTTTTTCAAACTTACAATACTCGCAAAATTATTTCTATGAAAAAATTTTAAAAAATATTGATATTCATTGAACAAGTTATATAAAATTATTATTAAAATTTTAAGTACAAAAGACCGTCGCAAATATAAGTAACAAAATGAAAAAAATTATATAAAAATTTATAAAAGAATACACGCGTTCAGATCTTTGGGTCTGACGGTTGCAACTTCACTAGAGGCTCGCTTAATTCCCACAATTTCTTGCCCTTAGCAGGATCCTTTACAGCATTTGACAATCTATGTTCCTAAAATATAAAGTGTTTAAAGTGAGTTAAAAAAAGTTTCAAAAACTTAAGAATATTAAAAGAATTAAAAAACTTAAAAGTATTAAAAAAATTAAAAAACCATAGTCAACATATATTTATAAAAGTTTTGAAGTATCAAAATTCTTTTGAAAAAAAAAATTAAACTTTAGGAGATTAAAAACAAAGTTCTTACAGCACAATCCAGGAAGTATTTTCCTGAAACTCCGTTAAGTTCGTCAGAAACGGCGAGATGAATAGTCGTTTGTGCGCCCTGTTCGGGCGTTTTAAAGAAAGCCTTAATTATAAGGTTCAAACACCAGGATAATGGAGCAGGTACGCTTCGCCATATTCCGCTGTCTATCATCCCGGGATGTAAGCAATTTGCCGTCACTCCTGAGCCTTCTAAACGTCGCGCCAACTCCAATGTGAAGACTATGTCTGCATATTTCGACACGTAATACAGATACGCCGGCAAAGTTGACGTCGGATTGATATTATTGAGATTTAAACATGCAAATCGGTAGAGTTCTGATGCAACTACTATGATACGACTCGGTTTCGATCGTTTCAACAAATCTGCAAATAAAATTTCCTTGTAATAAAGTAATTTATATAATAAAAAAATGATGCCTTGTCTGTTTGATCTATTGGATCAATAATGCTAATAACGATAAATCAACAATATAACATAATAATACTTTTTAAACGTTTTGCGTAAATTACGAAGAAACTGGTTTGGATTATTATAAACCGCATTGTTTTTTTGTGTCGTCTGTGTCATATTTTATGTCATCCCTTTGCTGAATGTATGCATTCAAACAAAAAAAGTTATTAACATCTAAATGTGTTTAGTCATAGTAATTCCTTCAGTTCAAGCTACAGTGAGTTAAATTAAATAAGTCAGTAATATCAACAAAATATTTTTGTAAATTAACAAATATTTACTTGATAATTTGCTGCATATAATTAAATCAAATATCTCTTTGAATCAACAATTTTTTTCTCAATATATAAATGTATATACACAATAAACTTTACGTAAATTATTATTAGTGACTTAAAATTGTTCAAACTTATCTTTTGTCATATTACATTCACAAATGTTAATTAATCGATCACAATTAAATGCGATGTACCTACAAACTACAATTAAAATAATTTATTTATCTTCATTCCATTTGAATTTAATGCAACAAACAAACTAACAATTTTACGTTAGGATTCTTACCGATTAAAAGATGCGTCAGCAAGAAGGGCCCAAAATAATTGGTAGCCATAGTTTGTTCTAATCCATCTTCTGTGACTATTTTCCTAAAAGTCTCCGCAGTTCCGGCATTATGAATCAACACGTCCAATCTGCTTTCCTCTTGATTTATTTGCTGTGCGAACTCTCTGATCGATTGCAACGATGACAAATCCAATTTGCGGACTACGATATTGCTGTTGTTTGATTCTTTCACAATTTCGTCTGCAAATAAAAAATATATATATGAAATAGTCAGTTTATTAGAAACGAAAAATATATCAAAAAGATATACTGCAAACAATGCGCGCAAACATTGCTCTTTATATATTGAATGCTTTTAATATTTAAACTGAACAATAACTGAAAAAAGTAATTCTTTAAGAAAGAGTACAAAAGGCAGATTTAATTTCATGATTTTGTTTCAAATAAACTTTACATTTCTAAACGTGAGAATGTATATGTGCGTATTTATTTATCGTGTTTTATTTGACATTTAACTACGTGATCGTTATACAATGTTGCGAAAGCGACGCATTGACAAACGAGGAAGTGGACTCTTCGGAGAATTATGCAAGTACCCTAAATACATTTTACATAATAAATATACGTATAGCGATAAAAACGTTTCATTCAGCGAGCATATTGATTTGCAATTATAAGCGACATCAATACCTCTAATTATAAGCTAACGAGCGCACTGCTCACTCGCAGACAATTCACTCGTAAATAATATTGTAATTAATTCATTAAACCACGATCAATTAAATAAGTTGTACGTGGATAATAACCCGTAACGTTTTTACATAAATTTACATCATACTTCTTAGAAAGATGATCGAGATGAATCTTTCATTTCACAATATAACGATTATCAAGAAAGATTGAAAGATAAAGATAACGGAAATAATTATATTATTTTCGTAGTGACCATTTATTTCCATTTAGTTCAATAATGTTAGAATAATTATTTTAATTATGAAACCTTTCAATCGATTAGCCGTATCCATGTTTCTGCATGCCATAATAATCCTCGCGCCTCTTTTGGCGAGGTCCCTCGTGGTCTCCTTCCCAATACCGGAAGTACATCCGGTAATTATCACTGTTTTACCATCCATTCGATTTTTACTTTTGCAAATGCCCAAACTATAAGACGCGTAGAGGTGAAGACCCACCAGAAGCAGTATTGCACCACCCGACACAACAGCCGCAATCCAAACAAGCAGCGTTGTGCAAGGAATGCTATTCAATATCATATTATCTAAAAATAATTTTTAAAAAATATCATGTTAAAATTTTAAATTACGTAGCTATTTTTAATGAACATAACATTTTAATATCGCACTGTGTGCAAGAACAAAAG
Organism: Pogonomyrmex barbatus; assembly: GCF_055798465.1. Classification (NCBI taxonomy): domain Eukaryota; kingdom Metazoa; phylum Arthropoda; class Insecta; order Hymenoptera; family Formicidae; genus Pogonomyrmex; species Pogonomyrmex barbatus. The sequence goes on from NW_028297098.1 coordinate 5,952,237, forward strand.
GAAAAGTGATAAAGAAAGAAAATTAATTTTTTTAAAATAGTAGACTTAATAAGGCGTTTGATATAAATTAAAAATTTGCGAATTTATGAATTAAAAATTAAAAAATTTACATTAACATTAGCAATATGAATTTCTCAAGTAATATATTTTATTATCGGTTTAGAGAAAGAAAAAGTCTCGAGATACGTCTTCTTGAATATAGATTTTTTTTCTACTTCAGGGAAACGCGTCTTCACACTTGTGCATTTTTTCAGCTTAGTCAGAACAACTTGAAAGTATGTCTGGATGTACGCGTTTGCGTACAAGAAGGTCATTGACCATGCATACCATTTTAAAAATATCGAATTTATTCTTCGATTTAATCTGCTTAACCTATTTCATTAAAAATGTAATTAAAAGTAATTTTATCTGAGATACATGATATCAAACACAAATTTGTACAAAGTGATAAACAAAGTGATGATTAAAAACAATTGATTAACCATATATAAATTTCAAGAAAAGCAGAGTTTTACATCAAAATCATTTCAAATAAAGTTATATAATAAGAATAATAGATAATATGCATCATATATATTGCATTTTTATAACAATAAAATTTACATTTTTATAACAATAATGACGTAAAATGATATAGTCAAGTTTAGAAAAAAATCGCATTATTTATAACCGATAATTACTGATAATTTATTTGCTTAATTATTATCAATAAGTTATCACGAGAGAGTTTGACATAAAATGTTTGATATAATTTTGATATTAATATCAAATTAATGTCTCTTTTCTGATAAAATGATGTATGTAGTTTTAGAATCTATTAATTACTTAATGTAATGTAAGGAACTATGAGTCTTTCACTTTTTTTGAAAACATTAATTTTATTAATTTTATTAATTTTATTATACTCCTCTTCATCTTCGCGTTATGCAATGAAATTATTCAGCCATCGAGCCAAACTTGATCTTGCGAAACGTGATATTGAGACCAGACCACTTGAGCATTGTTTTGTTTTTTGATTTCTCCCACTTTCGGTTCCGACCAACTCAACAATTCAAATAGATTTTTTTCTTAAATTTACTCCATAAAAATCTATAGATTGACGTATAATAAAATTACAATGAAAGATATCTTTGTGCGTGATATCATGTACCCATTGTATGTACAGTTTTTTATCTTTAATTTCAACTTCAAAAATATATCCGAAATATCTTCGATGTTTCTATAAAAAGTATCTCTGAAAAATGACATTCATGGTTACTTATAATGCATCTGTGTGGAAATTGATTATTAATAAATCTCGTAATGTGAAGACCTATTGTAAAGAAAGGTGCGCTAATTGAATTTACATAATCGTACTCACATCCGCTATAGCAAATTCCTCATTAAACGTCTCCGGTATTTCGTGTGCCGTTACGATCCAAGAGCCGGTATACTACTGACGTTAAAGGCCCGCTTTCGAGGTCTTCTGTATAAGTGAACGGACAATATCGGCATCCCCACCTTTTGTAGTAAGAAACGATGATGAGAAAACGGCCTTGACATACCCAATGGTTCTGAGCTTCCAATCGTATATTTTAATTTATTCTTCTTATATGGTAAAAAATGAAACCCCCGTGAGATTATTTCAAATGTTTCCTAACAAAGCTCCAAATATCTTTGCATAAACTTTATGCCAGAATTTTTAAATATATGAAGGATAAAATAATTTTTACACGATATAAAAATGAAATAAAGTAAAAAAGTATTGCCAAGTATATATACTTGCGTAAATATTTTTCGGTTGAAAAAAATTGATTATTATTTTAACAAATTGTTAGAAAGACTCGGAATAAAACGATTCAATATGCAGTATAATTATAATGCAAAACTTCAAATTCATTAAAAGAACAAGAAATTAATCAAAATATTATTCATTAATTATTTATTTATCAAGAATGAGGTTATTCGGTTCAATCAATTGAATTATGCAAGTAAAATTCGATTCTCATATGGCAAATATAGATTCTCATTTATAATTTAAAAAAGATGATTGTAACATGACAAAGTAATTTGCTACATGTGATATAATAAATCTCACTAATTTTTTATTTATAATTTCACAACTAAGTTTTCACTGCTAAGTTTGCACTACGAATTTCTAATTTGTTTTGTTTTCATGAAAATTGTGCGATCGTGAACGTAATTTGGCACGTGCGCCATCGATCGATTGCGACTTCGCTGATTGATCCATTTCGACAGCGTTTTGTAGAATTTGTGCCGCCAGGCTGGAAATGCGCAGATCCTTGAGCTTCATCGAACTCTCTAGATATGTGATCTTATGATTCAAAGTGCTTATCACTTCCTCTTTTTCGCGCAGTTCCTGTTTCAATTCCGCGTAAATCGTACGTCGTACATTATCGTCCTTTGTATCTTCAATCTGCTCCGTTGTAACATCTTCGAGTGTGTTGCCTTTAAAAATTTATCAATATTAGTTAAATTGTCATAAATTGTCTCATTTATGTATTAAATATCTCACTTCGGCGCCTTCGGAAATGAGGAAGTATGTTAAAGATATTCCATATCCAGAAGAAACAGATAATCCAACTGGAGATAACGAGAATCCCTCGTTTGAAGCACATAAGACTTGACGGTTTAACTTCGCGAGTTTTACTATCGGTATTGAGGTTGTTTAAACTTTCTACCGGCTGTTTGACATGGCTGTTGTTGTCCGACAAGCTATCTCCGATCTTATTTCCTGTGAAGAATACGATACACTTAGAAATGAAACGAGACATGCCGAAGTATCATTAGGCAAATGTTGGTCACTTGATATCTGCACGTTGTTGCCTTCTACATTGTCTTCTCCGTCCTTGAGTTTCGGCCTGTGCATTTCTACACCGTCCCTCAGAATCTTCATTCTCAACTTCGTTAAGAGCTTCTCGATCGCACCTTGCGATCCATTCGCCAGCTGATGGATCGTGTCGCTGCTCAGTTTCATCTCGAGCTTCGCAAGTACTTTTCGATTCAGCATCTTCCAGTTTTCTCTCTTCGAGCTTATGCTATTTGCCGGCGCGTAGTTGTGAAGCTCCACGTGTCGGGGATAGTATAGTTTCAGAATCTCTGCCGTAAGAACTGTCGAGGGACGCAATGACTTAGGATGTCTTCGATCAAACTCCGATTAACTTGTCAGTCATTAACTTATCAAGTAATGTCTGCATTATTTTATCAAGTAATGTATTATTTTAATATGAGAAATAAATTTGTCGACGTATAGAAAAGAAAGTTAGGCCAAGAACAATGAATTATGTAGCTCGAAATTTTGTCTTAAATCGTTCCGTCCGAATTAATAATCGATTAAATGCATATATTTAAAAAAAAAAGAGAAAGAATCCGATTGCAGAAGAATTGACTTGGAATTGGCGATTTTACCGGCGTCCGAGAAATCTCTCGTCAAGTTTCTCGCGGGTCTTGAAAACGGAACGCTGTCAATCCATTCAATAAATTCCTTGTTGATCTGCGCCGTGTCACCGATCATCTTTCGTTCCTTTTATTGATTTTCTTATTCGAATCAATTCATATTCGTATCAATTATTTCGCGTTTTGGTATATTGGTCAACGGAGAAATTCTGGGTCATACTGTCATCCGATTTCCTTTGCGACGCAGAATCGCTCATTGACACGACGCGATATGTAAACCGAGTGTGATCTTCTTTTCTTTTGAATCAAATCTGAAGATAGTCGATCAATATAAAACAAAAAAAAAATATCTTGAGAATATCAAAGTTTAAAGTTTGAAATAAAATTATAGTTATATCATTATATTAAACATATGCAAAGAAATCCTTGTTAAAAACTCAAAGAAACGATACAAAACCATTCAATCATTTTTATTTATAGTTATGAATCATAAATTAATAAAAAGAATATCATAAACGACTGATTTTCTTATTGCTTCTTTTATAATTATTCTATTTATCTCATTTTTATCAATTTCTTTAATAATTCAACATAGTAACATTCTTAAAAAATAAAGTAAAGATTGAAGTTTCAAGTGTTAAAAGAAATATGTATTTTATTAGATAGATTTAGATAGATCAGAAATTTATTTAAATATTAATATTAAATATTAATAAGTATTTAATTTATATTTTAATTACAGAAATAACAATTACATATTTTATTGCTATATTTTAAATATATACCTAATCTAGTTATTTCTTAAATGAGAATTACATTTGTAAAAACAATTGTATATTCCATCAAAACAATAGAAAACAATAAATTAAGAATTCTATTATAGTTCTATTATATCTAATGAGTAAATCTACTTTTAAAAAAGATGAGAAAAACGATAAAAAATAATAACATATTTCTTTAGAAACATAAAAAGTAAAAGATAAGTTACAATAAAAAATGATAAATTTTTTTGCTGATTGTACCGATTCCTAATGTTTTTTTTTTGCATTTTTTAAATTTTCAATGTACATATGTCTCTTATTTTTATCAAGTTTTAAGAATAACATTGATTTTTTTCCCTTTTTATAATAATTATTTTTTAAAAAATATAAATAAAAAAATAAGCTTTAGCTTTCTGTTTTATACCTATATTAAACATTTATAAATCATATTCTTTTTAAATTAAATTATTCTAGTTTTATTTAGAGATATCTAGGAACATTTCGTTTGTGTTTTACAGGTACTGTCAAATCACTTCTGCCAAGCTTCATAGCACAGTATCATCACTGCCAATGTGGTAATGCAGATTGTGTTTCTGTATCGTACCGTTGTTCGTATTGTTGCAGAGTAATTGTCATGGCTTCGGAGCGGTATAGTTTTTCATTAACAACCTTTAGGTAAATACATTTATAATGCAATAATTGTGTGCGAAACAATACATTTTTAATTATTATTCTATTTTAAAAAATGAGCGTCATTGAGAATAAATTTATCAGTAACTTAACCTCTAAATCACCTACACTCAGCACATTCTGTAATTATCATGAGTGAAAAATTTTGGTGTTAATTAATGGTATTTTTTTATTAATCTTAGTGGCTCATTAGCGAATATATAAATAATTATTTTGTTTGAATATACTTTATTCAAAAAACTTTAATATAACATGATAAGATGACTCGTCAATTTCTCTGGATATATGTCAAATTTAAAATTATATTTAAAGATGATATCGTAATATTATAATTTATATATTGTTTATGTAATTTATATATTGATTAATGAAATTGTATTTTACAGTCCGTCAGGTAAGTTAGTACAGATAGAATATGCCTTGGCTGCAGTAGCTGCTGGTGCACCAAGTGTGGGCATCAAGGCAGTAAACGGCGTCGTTCTTGCTACTGAGAATAAGCACAAGTCCATCCTCTATGACGAACATAGTGTCAGCAAAGTTGAAATGATTACAAAGCACATTGGTATGGTCTACAGTGGCATGGGTCCAGATTATAGATTATTAGTGAAGCAAGCACGTAAAATGGCACAACAGTATCTCTTAGTATATCGGGAACCTATTCCAACTGCACAACTTGTGCAACGCGTCGCAATGGTCATGCAAGAATATACACAATCTGGGTAAGTTTATGTGTTAATCTATGATCATTGCGATTTGTACTCTACTCCAGTTTTACATTGAAGATTATATAATTTCAAACGTTGAAGAATTATCTTGAATGACTAGAGAAGCATGATTAGCTGTTGATAAGCGATAACACGATACACGAAATCGTTATTATTATTAATTTATAGAGGTGTCAGACCTTTTGGAGTCTCCCTTCTGATTTGCGGCTGGGATAACAACAGACCATACCTGTTCCAATGCGATCCGTCTGGCACGTATTTCGCATGGAAAGCAACTGCAATGGGTAAAAATTTCATTAACGGCAAAACCTTCCTTGAAAAGAGATACAGTGAGGATCTGGAATTAGATGATGCCGTTCACACTGCCATCCTGACACTAAAGGAAGGCTTCGAGGGGCAAATGACCGCGGACAATATCGAAGTCGGCATTTGTGATGCAAATGGATTCAGAAAGTTGGATCCATCTAATGTCAAGGATTATCTCGCGAATATTCCTTAAACCAAAAGTTTTATTTTTAATATCAGAGTAACACTGCGTTATCATTAATTTCAACTTCAATCAAGTTCTTGTAATAAATTCTATCCAGATTAAAACAATGATTCGTACTTTTTTAATAATCACAATCACGTTAAATAAATTACGATAGCTGCCGTATATATAGTGAAATATATATCTTATAACAATGTGTGTATGTGTGTGTGTGTATGCATTACGATTTAATATTTTTGAAAATTAGATATTTCCGATGATTAAACTTGATTAATTTATTAACTTAATTTTTTCTTTAGTAAAATTTAATAATGCAATTATTACAATTTTATATTTATTAGATTTATAACAATCAAAAATAGTTTTTCAGAATTGATTAAAAATTGACTTTTATATGCACTTTCTATTTTTATATCTCTATGTTATGATTTCATATATATATATATATATATATATATATATATATATATATATATATATCGAATGATATTAAACATAACAGTAAATAAACAAGTTTAGATTCTATTTTTCTACATGTCTTGGCATACTGATCATATTAAATGAATTCTGTTTCTTTGTAGAATGTTTCAGCATTTTGATATTTTCAAATTGATGATTCTATTGATCGAATTAATATTAAATAAATCACCAAATCAGACATTAGATCTCGCGCAATTGATTTTTATAAATTTATATAGATTTACAGATTTATTTCTTATGTCTTTGTTGGATCATTTCAAAATTGATTCCCGCATTAAACATTGATTGGTCCGTTGCTTTGACCAATAGATTTCGATTTGCGAGTCAGTTATCGAATGCATCATGACATCGCGGAATAAACCGCGGAATAAACCGTTTTGTATTTTTCGCGTTTATCATTATTTAAATGCGAATTTTGTGCCCGAAAATTATTCAAAGTGTCTCATAAATTGTGTATCACATCAGGACCGTTTTAGCAATTTTGGTTTTTGAGAACTAAAGTTCTCTTTATCATGTTTCAACGTTCCTTTTTTTAGAAACGCATTAGCATCAGATGTAATAAATTCACAATTATCATCAAGTATAATGCATAATGCGTATTGTTATTCCATAGCTAATCGCATTAATTATGCTTTTTTTGTAATAATAAATATTCTTCATATATATGCTTCATATATTCGAAACATATTTGAAGCATTTCGATATTGATATTCTTTCTATGATGTGAAGTTCGCGCTGCGTCGATTGAAGCTTCGAGAATCGCAATATCAACTCGTCGAACGACGCTCAATTACGTTGCAACTCTCGCAGACTCGCGTGTGTTCTTTTCCTCGCAATTTTTACTGTATAAAAACTGTATAAATTTACTGTATACCATCGTGAAGTGTTTCATCAGGTTTATCGTGACAACGCACTGAATCAATCAATCGGTCCCTTTAGAAAGAATGGATCGAAGAATCGTCTGAATCTTTTCCAAATCTCTCCGTTGCCAATACCGCCGCCATGAGTAAGTGTTTCTAGAAATGATCTATGAAAAAGTTTCAGAAAGAATATTTTCGAAAATGGTTGAAATTTGTCGAAAGAGTTTTTTTGGCATATAAGAAGTTTCTTAATAAAATATCTTTGAGAATATTATAAGAATATAGAATGTAGAATAGTTTATTGCTCAATTAAAACAAAGAGGAAACCGTTAAATCTCGTCTCTCTCTCGATCTTACTTTCAGAGTATTTACAATTTTCATTTTCGGATATAATCAACTACAATCGTGCATTCTTTATACCTAATAAAATATGCAATTATATATTACATGCAATTATATATTCTGCAATTATATATTATATATTCTTTTTACATGTAATTTTATGAACTTTATAATCTGTTGGTTTTTAATTTTTCACGCGACACAAATTTAAGGATCAGATCCGTTTTTTAGCTTCAAAAAAATTAGACAAAACACCAAAACAAATGCAAAAACAATGTCTTTTTGTGGACTAGGTAATTAGCGGTACGCATCCCGTCCGGTACCATCCAGTTACCGATCGCGACCGGCTGAGACCGCCACGCGACGAAACGGGGCGGTTTGTTCTCCCTCTCTCGCTCGCTCGCTCACTCGCTCGCTCGCTCGCTCGCTCGCTCGTTCGCGCTCGTTCGCTCTCTCGCGCGCGCGCGCGTATCGATCGCGGGCCGGCTAGTGGCAACGGCATAATCAGGCGAGGCGCGATATCGCGAGGATGCCGCCGCTGCTTCCGCACGGCTTTTGCAGTTGGTGCGCGGCTGGCTGGCCTACCGGCTCGTCTCCACTCACGTCGCCACACACCTCGCGTTGTCATCAGACTATTATGTCGCCGCCGCTTCCCTCATAGTGATCACTTAGCTGTCGTCGCGGGCCAGTCTCGACGGGCCCGCTCTCGCGCCCGCCTCGGGAACGGATTCGCGCCTCCTCCCCTCTTCCTCCCCGGGAGAGAGACGAATGTTTCGCAGGTAAGGCGATCATCCCTGTCGTCTACGCGACTCTCGTCCGCGCTTTTTGCACGTTTCTAACGGTGAGATGACGCCTCGGGATGTGCGCGAGAGGATAGAGAAACGAAGTGTAATTGATACGAGCATGTTCGATCGCTGCGCGCGACGTTTATAACCTGTCGCGAACACATTGGCAGTCAATTGCCATCGACTTGCCAATTATATCCGCGCCGACACGAGCCTATGCTCCACGACAAAAATTCCAAATTCGCTGGTTCAGCACGGTTTATTGACCGTTTGGCTGTCGGACAACGTCGCGGAGAGCTGAAAAACGCCAGCCGTTTTTGTCACGTATATTTTCTCTCCCTCTCTCCTCTGTCTTCTTTTGCGTTTTTTTTAATAAGAACTAAACTAAAGCCCACACATTTTTGTACGGAAGTTTATGTCAATACGTTCATGTATTGACATTTGCTTTTTACTCTCCGCATACATTTTTTGTTACGTTTTTAAATATTCACCTACAAGGGACATAATATTTCCCGTATATATCTGATCAAATGGAGCAATTAATATATTACGAGATCCACCAACAATAACGCGATTAATTAATAATGAAATTAACGACTCTTCTCTGCCTGTTTTTTTCGCAGTTCAACACTAGAGAGAGAGAGAGAGAGAGAGAGAGAGAGAGAGAGAGAGAGAGAGACAGGAAAAAATTCAGCTAATTTTAGGTTAACGCAATTAAATAACTGACGAACTCAATGTAATGAACTGCGTGTAATAAACTATATATACAAACATCAATAAATAATAATTCAGAGAGTAATCATTGTTTCCTGATAGAGATTAAACGGTAGAGATTAGATGGTGGTCATGGATGAGATTTGTTTATGACAGCGATCACGCACAACACGCGCACACGCGCGCGCGCGCGCACGCACGCACACACACACACACACACACACACACACACACACACACACACACACACACATCCCCACACATATCGCGACACGAGAGGACGATTTGTTTCTACGCGATCTCATCTCACCGTTTCGAGTTTCGGTGTCTCTCGGTGTCGAGACGTTCGTGATACCGATACCGTTGCCGATACGACGGCATCACGCGCGAGATCGATGCGGCCCAATTCTGAACGTGCCATAAATTTCGATCGCCGATACTATCCGAAATACCTAACGCGGCTCTTCGTTTCGGACTCGGTATGTCGGAACCATCGATCCGCAAAATTTCGACGAAGCCTGACGAGAGCGAGACGAAAAGTTTTCGGGCGAAACTAATTGCACGACTCGAAGATTCGCTTCGCTCGGGAAAATCGCTCGTGACGCGCGGCGATTTTTCTGAAAAATCGTTAATCGCAGTTTCTGAAAAGGATAGCAAAGGAAATATCAGACACATCTTAAAATATACAGAAATTAAATCTTAATTTCACATTTGAGAAAATATGTCTTTTGAGGGTTTTATTAATGTAGAGAACATCTTTCTTGTAAAGCAAAACTCCTTTTGGATTGTTAAATATTGGATTTATTTTTCAGAAGGACGATTGCTATTTTTTTCACTTAATCATGTTTGTTTTATATACTGAATATACTTTTTGCCGTTTCTGTTCCTGTGCTTTGCACGTATTTCATGCTGGATTTAGTTATTTACAATACGATTTATAATTTCTGCATATTCGTATTTTTTATTTCTCGGCATGCTTAACTATGTTTAATTATACACTTATAGGTATGAATCTTTACGGGCAGATAATATCGGCCGATTTATATTCGACAGCGAGCTTGGGAAGCAAAAAAAAGCGGAATAAGTCCATAATTTATGACGCCCACTTGGAATATAAAGACATATCTAAAGGAGATTTTACAAATTATGGACTTATTCTGCTCTTGCTCCAACTCCTTTCATTCTTCTTCTTATATCCTTCCGCTGGAAGTAACTTCTACTGAAAGTCTGGAGCAGTCATTTACAATCCCTCTCAGCTATTATAATCAATTCGCTTCGGACCAGCGTTAGATATATTTCAAACAATTCCTAAAGAAATCTCAAAGTGAAACTTTATTCCGCGAGGTGACTCTCGTTCGTTCGGTTTATCAGCCTTTTCGATTTTATCGACTTATCAGTCCGCATTATCTTTATTACGCTTTTTCTCACTCGTACAATCGGCACGTACAGGAAGAAACGATTCCGAGGGAATCGTAAAGGAATACCAAAAAAGAGGAGACTTCTTTTCTGTCTCTTCCTATCTTTACCCCGCTCATCCGGCTTGCCATTGTCGAACAATGGCAGATTTTAATATAACGCATCCGCGAACGCAAACGCATTTTCACAACGGCGAGTTTTTCATTTAGTACTACTTGTCGAAGCGGGATCTCCGGGGACAATCACGACTAGTAATGTCGGGAAAGGACTAAGAGAGAATGAGAGGAGAGAGGGAGGATCGAAGAGAAACTGAGCGTCGAACGCCTCCTGTCTGCACGCTTTGCAATTTTAATGTCGACATTGCGAGCGAAGATTTTTTTGTCCTCTTTCCTTCCTCCACGTTCGAATTGAGTTCGAACATCGGATTTACGTGTCCTGTTATTACAGAAATCCGCGAACGTCGATATCGCTTATTAAAAATTCCAAGAGGCATCGGCAGAGCTTATTCTAATCTTCCTTTCTTCCCTAAAGACGCGATAAACACTTCTTTATTCCGCAATTGAAGCCCCGAAACATCAAACAATTTCGATCCACTACGGAGAAAAATAACAAAATTCTGATATTATGTAAATAACATCCGTTTGAAAAGAAAAAGAGGTAACTGATGTAACTCGCGTGAGCGTATGAAAAATGGACTCGTACGCTACTTTTCATGATTTTAATACAGCATATAAATGTTAAATCGCCGTGTTTACCGTCGCTCGAGCGCGGCGAACGACGTGCGCATTACCGCAGTATGCGTTTATGATGCTAAAAAAAAAATCACGTCTGTCTAATATTGTACGTACATCGCTCGAGTAAAATTACAGCGTGCTCCTTTTTCCTCCGTCGCTCTTTTCGTTATTTTTTTTTTGCTTCTTTTTTTTAGACTACCATCTGGCCCTTTATGTGGTCTTTATGCGCGCGTTACGCGAGGCGAAATTACAGGCGGGCTAATTACATGCTGGTCATGCGATTCGCGTACTCGGGAAATGCGTCGACGACGATTAAAAGGCTAAAGAAGCGTGTCGCCGGCTCGTTTTGATGGTCGACCTACCCTGCGCGAAATGCCGGACCGACGTATTCGTATTTGCAAGTCTTTGCGAAATTTTCTCACGCTGTCTCATCAGGTAAGCTCGACGAAAAATACCAGAGTACATTTTCACGAAACTGAAGTAATGCGCTCTTTTATGAAAATGACTAATATATATGTTAGAATAATTTTATTCGCAAAGAGCTCTTATCCCGTGGTTAAAAGACAGAACTTCTATGCAGCTTTCTCAAAGTTCTTATTCTTCTCTGCGTTGCAATGCGTTGTAATGATTTATACAAAGAGGAAAGTATCAAGTAATAAATACAGTAACCACTGCAACAGTAATAACTGCAACTTTTCTTTCTTATAAGATTTACGTTAATAAGATACGTTTTAAGATTTTTTCTAAATTACAATTGAATCAATCAGACTTAAAGATACTATCCATCAGTGTAGATGGATAGTATCTTTAAGTCAACTGATATTTCAAATCGGTAGACAATGATTAAGAATAAAGAAACATGACACTCTTGTTTTGATGATCGATCTACCTTGCGCAAAGACAGATCGATGCTCATATTCGCAGTTTCTTGCAAATTTTCTCACGTCACATTAATTAAGTCGGTGAATTTGAAGCGAGAAGATTTTTTTTTTCAAAGTTAAAAAATGAAAAAATATATATTAGAATAACTCCATATTCAGGAAAAAAGGATTTTAAATTACGTCTAGAAGATAGGATTTTTATGCAGCTTAAAAATCCTCTTCCATTGCGTTCAGTATAAGGCAACGAATAAGCTACAAGTTTTCCTTTTTATAAAGTTTACCTTTAATGATTTATGGCTTCCCTGAAACAATTGATTCAATCTGAGTAATATAGGTAAATATTACCTTGAAGTCAAGTGACGTTTTCGCGGAAATTTGTCGCGAACGCAGTCTCTGATTACCCACCTCTGAGTTTCGCGATCCTCTACGCGAAACGACATGCTCTTCGTTTTTGCTCGTAACTCGCAAGAGTTTTTTGATCGACTACACGGAGAACGTCTTTGCGCATCTGTCCTCGAAACTCCTCCTATCTCTGGTTCTAATCATCCAGACCTTCGCGCAAAAAGCTCGGAAAATGATCCACCGTTTCCACCGTTCTCGATTACGACGGCAAAAACAGCCGCACGTGAAACAAGCAATTTATCGTGACGGGTCGCGACGTTTACTTTCAGTCATTAGTCATCACTCATGTTTTGCTTTATCTCCAGATCTGCGAAGCGTCGACCCGTGAATTCGTCAGAGTCGATAAGAAAAAATGATAAGGTACGATTTTCGTCGTAGACGAAAAGTGTTCGAGATATCAAGCGAAGAACATTTTTTTTTTACGCATTTCGTGATTCTTTCGCAATTCTTCGAAACAAGGTGACGTTTATACGGGGAGATCTTTTTTTACATGGTTTTTATTACAAATTTGAAATTTCACGTTTGATACGCTCGTGCAAATACACCGACGATAACGTTACGTACGCGCGAAACGTCTCTTTGTCTCTCTTCGGTGAGAGATGGCGTTCGGCCGAGCGATCAAAGCCTTCAGAGGCCTAACGAGCCTCGGATGACGTCGATCGCTTCTGTTTTCCGTCGTCGCAAGCTTCGATGAACAGCTTTTTCCATCCCGTTGTGGGCAGATCGCGCAAAAGCTCGGTTTTCTCTTTTCACGGTATAGAAAAGAGAGAGAAAGAGAGTCCTCCCTCTTCGGGTTCGGTCCACCGTGACATGGATAAAATTAGATCGACGACACTGCCGATCCGATCTATCCATCTTTCTCTCTCTTTCCTCCTTTCTACTTGTCATTTTTCTAGCCCTATCTTTCTTCTTTTTACGCTATCAGGCAATTCGGCGAAGCGCGCGCGACGGGATAAGGCTTTCGTGACATTTTTTTAATCAAACTTACGAAACTAAATTATAGTATCCTGCATGTCGAAGAAAATTGAATATTTTCGCACCCAATCGATGTTTCTTTTTTTCACATTGCAATCCATTTCGTCAGGAAAGAAAAATTGCCTTAAAAATTGCTTTAAAGTTATTTTACTGAATTCCGCAGTAATTTTCTCAAATGAATGAATCGTGTACTTTGAACTTTTGAAATTAAACCTACATTAACATATATGAAACAATAAATGAATTATGATAAAAAAATGGCATGAATATTCTACATTGATTACGATTACATTTTACAACGGTGGATATCAGAAAAATTGCATATTATTACCTACCTATTCATAGTTTTGTTATGTATTCGTCTGTTATATAATTTAATCTAAAACGAGACGAGAAATCGCCGTTGGCTGTTGTTATTCTTAGAGATACAAACTTAATTCGCAATGCGTTTCTTAAGGACACTTTAACTTGTAGCTAACTATTAACGTAGAGTACGCACGTCTCTAGCTCTGCCGTTCGATGTCTGCCAAGTAATTCGTTTGGATTTTCCCGTTTGGACGATATATCTATCTTGAGTCCGCACACGCGTCATTGTCGCCTCGTGGTGTCAGTGACGTTGTCGGAAACATAACTCCGTCCAAGAATACAATAAGCGGCCAGCATTGTGGAATGTAATTAAGCTAGCGTCGCTGATGGAAGACAGCTAATGTCAAATTACAAGGAGCGTTAATGGCCAGCACTTTCTCTCTCCCTCCCTTCCCTTCTCCTCCTCCCCTTCTCTCTCACTCACTCACTCACTCACTCGCTCATCATTCTCTTGCGCTCCACTCACTCCCTCGTCGCTTGTCGCTCTTGTCAAACGATTTACCTGCTACCATTCAATCTTGTTGCGACCTAGGCTTCAGTTGACTTATTATCTTATCGATGAATATATAGATGCCGTATATTACGGGAAGGAGCGAAATCAAAAGAAGAGATGATTAAGCGCCGTTAATCTGTTATTCTATGGAAATTTGTGGAGCGCCATTTTAACCAGCGATTATCCCGCAAAATCCTCTATTAAATTACAGAGCGTGTAGCGTGCAGCGCGTGCTGTCAGAAAGGCAGAATCGATTTTTCGCTGCACACTGACGGCGGCGGAAAGTCCGCTTGTCGGTAAACTGCTTCGCGGTTCTGAATTATAGTAGTTTCGGGTCGAAAGTTCGGTCCGAACGCGCCCCCGAGCCCCCATACGCAGACAATGCGTTCTCGATGCTCGCATATGAAGGCATGGGAATCTATGGTCGGCGAATTTCAATGTATGCTCCGGCTATTACCAAAGTTTTGAGATATAGGAATACTTGTTTTTACAAAAGCGAGGCGCAATTAAAAGCGCAGACGTAATCCAGCGACGTTTAAGTATATATCAGTCGTGAATAATTCCCAAATGGTACTGTTTTCTCCCTTAACGCACGTACGTACGTCCTATTTTCTCTTGAAAAATATAAGTTTTTAATCATACTAGTGACACGTTCACGAACGTGTATTTTAGACGTCTCGGAATTAGCATTCTTTGTAATGAAATAATCATAATCATATTTTTACCGAGATTTTTTTCAGACCTCTACACATCTTAAACTTTAACATTCGTGATATTTTATTAATGAATTCTCATTTTTACTTTAAGGAAGTCTCTAAAATGAATCAAATAAATTACACCACAAGAGGGTCATTCTTTTTAATTCTGGAAATTCTTGATTCTCTAATCAATTATAATGCGACAGCTATTTACCGTTTTTACCGCGATAAAAACGGACGGCAGATATCGCGGGGTGTACCGCTATATGTCTCTGGGATGTTCCATATATATTGCGGTTGCCCTCCGTTATTCTGCATGCTCCTGCATCATACGGCATCAGTGCATTATCTCGTTTCCGCACGAAGTATGGTATAGTCGCGTAGAAGCGATTAGTTGGCTACTTTATCGTTTAGAGGGCCGCGCACGATGATGCGACGGGGCGAAAGGTCGACGACGCTAAAGCCAAACCCTTTAGTAACTCGAGCTGTCGTTAAAACCATCTGCCATGATGCCACTTGCACACCTTGTTTTCTTGGCGACAACGCCAGTCCTTTCCGTCCATAAATTTAGCAAAACACGTTATTATATCCCATCCTCTTTATATTTCGGTATCTATATTCGATGACAGGTTTATCGATATTTTATAAATAAATAAAAGAATGTAGATGAAATTTAAAACATTCCACCTCGTTAATTTTATTTCAACTATTACCTCGTTAAATATTTATTTATTTTTTTTTTCCCTTTCAGGTAAAATAATAAATTGAGGAAATAGTTGACTCTGTGTCAGCATTAAATCAATGAAATCAACTCACAACTGCTTAAAACATTTAAAGCATCCGGATTTATTTTCTATAAAACTTGAATAATTAACGTTCTTACGCTTGGTCAGAAATATAATTTATTATCGTTACGTTGATTGATAAATTCTCTTTTGACAGATTTCTCTTTTCCAAGTTAGCCGCAAAATATATGTTACAATTTTACAAAAGCTTTCGGTCGAATCACACCGGGATAAGAAGGAAGATTCAATTGGCGGGAAACAATTTGCAGGCGGACTCGATTGTGACATATTCACTGTCCGATCATCCCCTATGGGGCCTCTCGGGCTTGACCCTCGTAATTGAGTCGAATTTCCTTCCCTATCGCGCGCACACACACACACACACACACACACACACACACACACACACACACACACACACACACACACACACACACACACACACACACACACACGATGTATGAGATTAATTTTCCGCCGCTCACCAAAGTCTTTATGGGCTAGCGAACACCTTGCAGGCATTCTTAATCAGTCACCGGAATCCATTCTCATCTCGAATTCCGAAAGAAATCTGGCGAATAGTTTTTGTTCCGATTCGTCATTCATCACTACGTTTACTCTCTTACATTAAATATAATGGTGATTAAAAGTTTGCAGTTAGTATAAAAATCATATTTAAAAGAAATATATGTATGTAAGAGAAAGAAGGATATATACCGTATAATAAAGAAATGTACAGAATGCGTTACAAGAGAAAATACGATAGCAAAATATTCTTGTATTAATTATTATAACGATATATTCGCATCGTATCACAACGACTCTATACATATTTTATCGATGTAACCCGATATAGCATATTATTCGCTGTATCAAGGTAAACACAACGCGTCCGAGAGGTATATTTTTACACAATGGGATAACACGATACTTTTTTCCTCTTCGTATCGTACAATTACATTTTCCTTGCTTCCACATCTTGATTGTACCTTATTCCGCCTGACGACTATCGGCCGACCTGTTTATAACAGAAGCCATGAAGTCGGCAACACCCGGAAACGTATCGAGCGAAATCGAAGGAAAGAAAGTATCAGGTAAAAAAGAAAGAGAGAGAAAATAAGAACGAGAGAAAAGAGACCTCGAAATAACGTACGGGACTGGCGGCGGGGTTCAAATCCTCCACTGCGTGCCCCGACTGTCCCACATATGGTTTACACATATATTTTCTTCTCGCCTTCGATCCTCCAGGGTATTACGAAGGGATCTTACCGGCTCCAATCCGCGAATCCTCGCGGAATCATGAGTTATGGTCGCGCCGGCCTCGCCCAAGACGTCTCCACCGCCGTTATTTCGCCGTTGACGCGCGTTTCCTGCCTGGATGGAAGTCGCGGATACGCGTTTCGGGGAGGAATAGCGTCGCGAGACTCACACGTCGCCTGTAAACCTGCGCCTCAGTGACGTAAAATATAAAGCGTAACGGTGCGGCAAAAAGGAGGGACCGAGCTGGCAGAGACTGGTGGAGGCGGATGAGACGCGAGGTAAGGAGATACAGCGAGATGGTGCTAAAGCACGAAGAGACGAAGGTAGAATCCGCGTAAAGACGAAGAATGTCCGTTGTAAGTTGTAAGTCTCGCGTGTAACTCTCGGCAAAGTACAAGAGTTTGCTCTCTCTCTCTCTCTTAGCGCTTTGGCGGAGCCAATCAGAATCAGGACGAACTTGTTTGACGTTAAGACAGGAGGAGACGGGACACAACGTGTCAAGTAGTTGGCGCATACTTCTTGGATGGGTAACGTTCACTTTGACGCAGCGACGCGGAGAACGGAGAACTGATATATAACGAATCAGGTCGATAAAGTGCTACACGCTGAATCGCATCGTCATAATGTATAACGGATTCAGTATATACTCGTGTGTCCTTCTTTTTCATTTCCGGCGTTGCTCACGAGCGAATAGCTCGTAACGTGAAATCTCGCCGATAAATTCCGCGCGATCTTCCGAGTTTATGTTTTCCGCCTTCCGTGCCGTGCGTCTCGGGAACATTCTTCGTATATATTCACTAACGTGGATATGCATCTCGATTGTTCTCGAGCAAAAGTTCGGTGAAGTTTTCACCGTTTACCGAGGGTACCCAGGTGTCTTTGGCCGCCACTCTCACGGGAACTCTATAAGCTTCGGAAAATTGAGAATCACCAAGTTTCCGACCGCTCGGTCTATCTTTATTTTCCTCTTTTTCTCTCTCTTTCTATCTTTTAATTTATACCCATCCTTCCCGTCGATGCGATGAAAAATCTCGGGGCAACCGTGCATTAACAAATCGCCATCAAGAAACGCAGAGCGGGAAATAATTGTACTCTCGCGACAACGCGTGCGACATGCGATTTCATGCAAGAGAGATTAGCAAGTGAGATTAGCGTAATCGACGCGTAATCAGCCTGCGAACTCAATTTATACGCAAACTTGCGACGGCGAGTTACTCATTGACATCATCAATGTCGATTGAGCTTGTCATGTCGCACATATATTAAACAATATATTTTCCATATCTTTAATGATGCATACCTTCACGATGTATATTAAGATAAATTAATTAAATTAATTTATTATTATATTCTACACGATGGTGAAAATGTTGCAAGAGTATAAAAGGCAACAGAGTCATTGATCACGCGAAACATCTGATTGCTCTTTTTTGGACAAAGAACTCGCGCGGGTCGATACACCTCATAATTAATATAATAATTTATCGTGCGGCCATATATAAAGGGCCTTCGACTTACTTTCATAAAAATTCCGCTGGGAAAATATGTAAAAAGTGGGGAAGCGGTTGGGAAGGGAGAAGAGGAGCGGCTATACCCCACATTCTGGGAAAAATGTTATTAAAAGTACCGGATGATCATACGTGATTATAACGGTTCGCGAAGTGACTTTGATTTTCGAAAAATGTCCCAGCAATTTTGCTATTTAAGGTCCGTCGTCTAAATTGACTTCTAATAAATTGATGCATTCAAATTTTAATGTGTACATGTGTATGTTGTACATACGTATCCACTCTAATATAATTTAACGAGCGCGATTAGGTTAGAATTTCCAGCTACTCATCAATTTTTCACAGCATCGTTATTTTGGATTGCACAAATTTCAAAATTTATACGCGATACAATAATAAGCACGATGACATTTATTGCGCTATAGATATTGCTTTATCATTGCCCTGAATATCTCCAATTATAAAGTTTTATTGATTGGTCGTTCGATAAAACAAAATGCACAGTTAGCATTTTATTGCATAAGAAAAAAAAATGAGAAATCGATAGAAAGCAGCATAATTGTGCGGCATATGCGCAATTTTGCATTTCTCTCTTTACGATCCTGCCGTCAGCGATAGGCAAAAGTCGCTGCTGAAGCTTATGATGGCTAAAGCTCGGAAAATTTGCAGGCCAGTAGAATAAAGTAGAGTAAATTTATCGGATGTGTTTGTTTTTATAGCATGTCGTAAATATACCGCTCTGCGTGTTACTCTCGCGCACTCTCGCGCAATCTGCATAACCCGGAAAAATTTTAGATGAATTACCAGAAAAATGATCTCGATAACGAGCAACAATCGACATTGTCTCTGATTTATGGTAATCGCGCTAATAACACCGCAACAAGATTGATATCGATGATCTCGTTATCTAACGAGAACGTGATGAATAATTAATTCCGCCTGATGAGTCTGTCACTCTCTCGACCGCTTTGACAAGCTTGCAAAATTACGGCGTGTAATGTAGACGTTACGATAGACATCAATTTTCTGGCGTACCACGTTTTATTGGCGGCGCTACTTCGAGATATATCACAAACGATCGTGCGTACGATCTGTTTGCGAAGTTTATCGCCGCCCCTTTCGCGTTCGACGTCCACTCGACGACAGAAAAAGCAACAGAAGGAGAATTTATATGAAGCGAACACGAACCCTCTACTTCTCTCTACCTCTCATCTTTTTCATCGAGTACTCTCGCTCTGTTCTCGTCACCCGATTTATCTTGACGAAGGCATCCTCTGAATTCTGTTATATTCTGACTCAATGTTGATTGAAGAATGTACCTGGTCTTTTCGAAAAGGTCATATCTTCGCGGAACAGAATTTTGCTAGAGATATTACCCTTCCAAATGAAGCGATAAAAGTGATTATTACGTTTAACAAGAAAATTACTACTTTTTCGCGAGAAAAATAAGTACTTTTTATCGAAGAATTAATACGAGATTTTTATGACCGTAGAGAAATAATAGAAACGTCATTTTTGAAAAGATTTCATTTTAAATTGTATAAAAAGTTAATATTAATATTCTCTCTATCGTTATTATATATTCGAAATATGTTTAATTTTATAATTGATATGAGAATGCGATAATTAATATAGATCACTATTTTGTGACATTGCGAGATATTAATAATCGCTATTTTATATTCGTCGCATTTCTCTCCAACTTGTAAGTCTCTATCGCGTTGACGAATTCACAAAGTTTTTGTAACGAACGGAGAAGCGTAATTCTAATCACGACGCGTATCAGCGAACATTTTATTCTTACCTCGGTTCTTCCCGCTTCCCGCAGGTGGTTCTACCACTTTATCCTGGAGTTTGGTAAATCCATCATACAATAGGCTTCGCCGCTTAATCCAGCTCGCGACTAATCCAGTTGGGAAACTTGTCTCGACACAACTTTGTCTTTCTGCTTCCTGCGAGAACGGATAATCAGTTGTGTCGTAAGCGAAAAAATATTCCACGTACAGATGAAAAGTTTCTTTCATGTCATGGTCTCTCCGAGATAGGCTAATACTCGATGTAAAAAAGAGCGAAAGCCTTTCTTTCTTCAGCCTCTTGTCCTCTTATATCGCGGATGTCTTGGTGATCGATAGAAATAGGATTATACAGGAACTCACGATTGAAAAGTTGATACTACTCTTTAAAACTATTTATAACAGGTTTTTTTTTTCGTTTTATTTTCAGAATAATTCTCAAAGATATTAATACATCAAACTGACTCACGTCGTTATTCATCGCGTTAAAGGACTCTTCAGTCTCAGAAAAGTAATATATAGCTATAGCGATAGAAACGCTGAGCTATGGATTCTGTAAGTACCGCGTGCATTGGGGGAGATGTAAAGTGCTTAAATCTCGAAGGGCTTTGCCATTTCACGCGATTCCTTCTCTTTGATTTCACTCGAACCGTTATCAGCGACCGTATCTTATCGCGTGAAATTTAATCGACCTCGCCGAGATTGTACATAAAAAAAAAATATTCATCAACGTCACCGTGATGGATTTGATCACCGTGTGTGTTAAAGTAAAAAAAAAAAACATTTTCAGACAAAAAGCTCGACCAAGCTTTTAAAACTGATTCCGTAATAGAAACGCTCGCAGTGCTATAAAATTATTAAATATCTGAAATTGTTTCAAGCGTAAAACGTTTAGTCGCATTTTAACGGCATTATAAAGTTAATAGGCCATCCGATATAGTCAGTTTTTCGTACCGCACATTATCTCTTTTCGGGGGGAATCGACGGGGATTGCCATAATAAACGACAAAATAAATACCGTTGATTATCTCGATTATCGACCAGCCGTAGGTCGTAAATTGAAATATAATGTAGCCGGCTCCGGGGGAGTGCGCGAATGAAGAAAAAGACGCGTATCTTTCCGCGTGAGCACGCACGGGAAAATACGAATCTCCGCGCAGCTTCCGTCTGCGCCCCTTCATACGGGCGTAGGGGTATGCCCGTCGGCGTTAGACTACTTAGTCTAACGAGAATATAATCGATGATATACTACCTCGCGGCTTAATCACGCGAGGAGATAAAACCCTCTCTTCCCTCCCCCTCCCCCTCCCCCCTCCGTCCTCCCCGTCGGCCCTTTATCTCCCGGCGGGAGGAGCGAGTGCGCGGGGCTAAATCTAATTCCCGCTCGTGTCATCCCTGCCTCTCGTCCTTTCTTACCCCGTAGCCGGAACGCCGCTCATTATACTCGAGGAGACAGGAAGATTTTATTACGTCATCCACAAAGACTCTTTACACGGTACTTTTTTCCTTTCGGCCGGCCGGGCCCCTCGACCGGAGCGTCGTATTTCACCGCGATGTGTTGAAGGAAAAAAGAGACTAGGGAAAAGGAGGAGAAAGAGAAAGAGAGAACGTCACATAGCGCAATTTCACGGAAATTGCTACGTTAAAATCGCGGAGCCAAATTAGCGCATTGCATCTTGAGACAGCAGCCTGAATATTTGTGACACTTCACTCTCTACGATCATTCCTTTTTTTAACCTCTAATCTCCCGGTGATATAACATTTTTATTATATTTTTTGAATATACAAATATTTGAAAAAACGACATGATTCCGCTGACATTTTCGTAAAAAAAAAAAAAAAAAAAAAAAACAATTTTTACAGTTGAGTCATATTCGAAACAACGTGTTTGAGGTATGTTTCCGCGAATTTTCAATCAAAGTATCGTTGAAAATCGTCCTCTAGTATCCTCTAGTTTCCGTATTTGAATTCTAATGTGTCGCATGTGCATGCCGTAAAATTTTACGCTCGTAAAAAGAACATCGCGAAGATGCACGTACGTAAATTCTGGCGGTGCACGATGCAACAAAATAGTCAATTTTTACGAGCAATTTCA
Organism: Pogonomyrmex barbatus; assembly: GCF_055798465.1. NCBI lineage: Eukaryota > Metazoa > Arthropoda > Insecta > Hymenoptera > Formicidae > Pogonomyrmex > Pogonomyrmex barbatus. Next base: position 5,974,886 of record NW_028297098.1, read on the forward strand.
CGAAGCTTTTCGGCGGCAAGGCAATTCCGCCTTCCCTATCCTTTTTCTTTTCTTTTTACCGCTCTTCCTCTTGCTTTCCGTATTCTTCATCCTTCGTGAAGAACAGTTAAGTTCTGACACAACTGATCTCTGTTTGCACTTCGTGAGCTTCCACGGAAATGGGTTCGGTTTTAACACTCTCGCCGTAGATTAGGCACGGTTTTACTCTCTTTCTCTCTCTCCCCCGCTCCCCTCTTTACCTCTTTCCCTAACATTTTCGAATCCACTTGGCCAATATAAAATTTTGAATAGTTTTTATTCGCTATCATATAAAGTGCTCGTGCAAGACTTTTTAATTAGATTAATAAACGAAGTATCATAAAACTCATCGCGGTTTCTTTTTCGCGCTAGGAAATGCTCGAAATACTACTTCATGTACTGAAAATATTGTATTTCATGTGTTTTTTTTTTTTTTTCCGTAACACAGGATTTCCACAGTCAGGTATAATTGATTCAGTTCATAGAAGGAACTTCATTCTAAAAATATATAAAAAATGTTATTTTGTTCTAGTATCTCTTTTAGTATAGCTTTTAGTATAGCTTTTCATATAAAACTCACGTTTGTATATAAAAAGATTCTAATACAGTTATTGATACGGGAACAATAATAAAATGAAGTAATAAATAGAACGGAACGTTTCCATACGGTCAAAATAATGTTCAAATGTGTATCAAATGTGTTTCTAGTTTATTTCCTGAAAAAAAATATAAATTTTCCGGGAAAAACAATATACCCTTTGAAAACAATTATTGATTCAATTAGTCGAAGAAGAAATCAGTTCGAAATCAGCGGTCGTTCGTCCGGCTCGATCGAAAATTCGCCCGCACCAGGAATCAATTCGCTATACCGGCGAATTAATTGATTCTTATTCCATAATGAGGTATCGTTTCGATTATTGGGCCACGACAAAAGCGATTCACGAGCGATATGTGCGCACGTTGTCGTACGTTTCGCACGCCGGGAAACGCCATTTGCATACTGCTGCAGCTTTGTGAGAGAACGCTGGTCGGTGTGCCGGGGCCGAAGCTTGTGGAGCTTGCAGGGCTCGCTGGGCTCGTAGGGCTGCAGGCAACTGAAAGAGGCAAATACAATGTTCTCGAATACCGAAAATCACTCGCGTTACAAAGCTATCGCGCGGACGTGGGTTATTTATTCCTGTCAACGTTTCCAATCTGGAATACCAGCCGGGTCGGACTTACGGTTCTTCACTCGAAAAACTAAAAAAAAAAAAAAAAGGGAAAAAAGAGGGAGGTAAGAGATGCAGCTCTAATACGTTCATGAATCACGATCGCAGTGGATAATGCATCTGTGCGCTGACGCACTCGCGTGACGCGAATTTCGCAATTTCGTTTGTAATTCCATGTGAAATTCCATCCGATGATTCCTACCCCGCAACGAAGAATTTAATAATGAAGTCCGTAACCGAGTGAAAACATTTACATTTGCAATAAACACGTGTAACGGCCTGTTTTACAAAGCTTTGTTCGGCGGAACGACGTTAAACGTAAGTCGATTATAACAGAATCGAAAAATATTTGTTGGCTGGCGAGTGCGAGCGAGCGTATCGAAAATCGAAGTCTCTCCCGTACGTACAAGAGTGCAACCATCTATCTACCTTGATGCAGCTATCCCGGCCGACCGGCCGATTCGATCCGGCCGATAAATTCGGCCTTCTGGTAACAATGAGCCACGCGGTCGGAAAAGGTGGCGATAATTTTTGTGTCATCCATTAAATCGTTCTGGCTGTCCGACTCAATCAACCGTGCGAAAAAGCCGTCAGGCTCAGGCATACCTTTTCTTCTCTCTTTTTTCTTTTGTCGTTCCACCCGTCCACGGATATTGGACACAGGGTCAAAGGTGATCGTTACGACGCAGCGATATGAAATATTGTGAGAGAAGGGAGAAAGAGCTCGATATCGACTGATGGAAAAAACGCGAAAAGGCCGTTGGCCAATTTCTGATTGACTTCGCGAATATGGGTCATGGCACATGGTCATATTCTGAACAAGAATAATGTCTTTATCATATCTCTCGACTCGACGATTGCCTCGAGAAATCTTGCGAAAGTTGCGGGTTAAGATTTTACGGCGTGTTTAGGGATCGGTTAGGGATGGATTTTTAGTATTTTCGACGCGTTGAATTTTTTACGAATAACATACGATCGTACGAAGCGAGCGTCTCTTTCATTCCATATGCGCGATTCTTTGAAAAATGCAACGAGAGTTCTTTTTGTTAGAAGAGGATGCGATCTGCCTGAGAGGCCATTCGGAGTAAGTTACAGATATTCAAACAAATTGAATCGTTTGGAATGATAGTTGCTTCCCCGAATGTAGCGTTTTACGTAGGATATCAAACGAATTTTAACGGGTGCGATGATCGAGGTGAGACTGGAGTTTGTTCTGCGCCGTTATGGAAACCGTTACGGGAAACCGCAACAACATGGAGCAAAAACAGAAATCAGTTAGAGATGCTACATGCTACCTTTAAAGATCCTTCATCAAAGAATGGTCATTATATATTTAATTTCTAATTTAAATTGAAAATTGATTTCGTTGTAACATAGATGAAAAAAAATTGTGTTTATTTATCGCTGTGTACCGTTTTAATTTAAATGGAAAAATTGCGCGCTGGAAGTTGTATTCTTCCGATACAGCAAAGGTCGTAAAATCTAGATAATAATACTGAAATGGAAAAATTGTAATGGTAAAAATTATTCTACATAAAACGTACAGATAAATGAACGTTCTAATTGTCTTAACATGAGTAACGCATGCACAAATTGATATTTGTATTCTCCCAGTTTATTTTGTACAACTTTCGCCACTGATTAATACTACGCGGAATTAAATATATCGAGGGCACTAAATGGTGGCATGTATACGCTCGAATATGCACTCGCATCCAGATCCAATTCCATCCCGACGGAATTTCACGTAGCCGCAGGTGCTCGTTTTTCCGTGGCGGGAGGCCGCAACTTATATTAACCTCAACGGAACCAGGCCTTTTGCCATAGAAGGGGAGGGGTTTCAGCTTTTCGCTAGATTAATTTCGGTAGCCGGCCGATATAAATCTTCCGATATCTACTAGGGAAACCGAGTGTTATGCGAAGACTAGTCGGTGGAACCAGGCGGAGGTACCAGGCACCATCGGACCATCGTCTTTCTGGCTACTGGCCAAACACGTCATCTGGATGTCTATCGATTAAAAATTCTGCAAACATCGTTACGCGAAAAAGCACCCGAAAGAGCTTTCTTCGTTGACGCAATCGCTCGTCATCAAATATCTTTGTAAAGCAACAAATATCGTTGCTTTAAGCGACGAATAAAAAAAGGAAAAGGAATTAAGACAATTGGGAATTTAAATTATGTATGCAAATATGAAATTGTTCGATAATTCGTATCGAGTAATGTGTTGAGCTACATTTAAGAGTGAATAACGTAATATCGAGCCGCGTTTCAACGGTTATTCCGCCTGAGATAGACGGTTTTACCCGACCGGGACCGATTTTCCTGTCGTCCTAATAATGTTCGTGAAATCGAGCGAGAATTCCCGTTGTTCTCCTCTCTTCTTTCGCCAGTTTCGCTGGAATTCTCCGCCGCGACGTTTTTTCCGGCGCGATGATTTTTCGTGGTAGGTGAATTACACGCCTGTCGGACGCAGCGCGCTATGCTTCGTCACACGACGCCGATGGAGAGGTCTCGTTGGAACTTGCAACGGGGCGAATCGTGACTAACTGCAAAAAGAAACAAGACAAAACATAGCAACGATTTGTCATTTAACACAGAATTAATGAAATCAAGTACGTCACGATAATTGCCTTGTGATGAAATATCTATGTCATCAATTTGCGCAAAAATTTTTCATATTCCATATATCAATTTATTTATTCGAGAGCAACATATTATCTTTCAGAGATTAAAAAAAAAGGTCAAATTAAATATTTATATCGAACACATTATGGATGTAACATTTTTAAAGATTGACTTTAATCGACATGTTTGCTGAAATTTGATGAGAATGACAGGTTGAACTGAATTTTAAACAAATGGAAGATATTTTCATTTGCAAATAGTGCAACACTTTTTATAGATATTGAAATTCATTCTTTAATCATCTATCTTTAAGATGATACTCGTGCATGCAGACATTTCGACATGTGACGCTCGTTACCGGAGGAAAACAAGGATGTATATGGATACTTTTGAACTCTCGCGTTTACACGAAAGGGAGGAGAGATACGAGTACTCGCATCGCGAGATTAAAGACGTCGGCCTGGAAGAGACAATCTTTTAAAATAACCGCGCGTCCGCGTGTAATTTGCGAGAGAAGTTGGAACGTGCGCATCGCTGCGGCGTTCTGCGAGTTGTTCACAATCGGATTGAAATGCTTGGCACGCAGCTCTCCGCTCCGACAAAGTCTGTCGCGCGGAAGGAACAGCCGGGAGGAAGAGCTTGCCCGATTCTCGCGTCGAGACGCCACGGAGAAGCAATTTTTATATTAAAGCTGTCGCCATTATAGGCAAACACATCGTGTTACAAAAAAATCTTATCTATCAGACTGATGATATCTTTCTCTCTGCATTCCGCGCGACATTCCGGAGCTTTCATGTTTCAGCTGTAAATTCAATCTCCCTCCCTTTTCTTCTCGGCAAAGATCTCTTTTACGTTCGTGAATTAATATCTTCTCTCTATTAATTTTTGCTAGTTAGCTTCCCATTATTATTTAATGATAAATGAACGTTGAACGCGGACGTGAATTTAGAGGTGACGTTAGAGCGGCGCGGGATCCCTCGTTGCTTCGCACGTTTCGTTTTTTTTCCTCCTCTCTTTCGTCTCATCGCCAGGATGGCGGTATACGCGCGGGACGGAGTGCAGTTTACGGCCCCGTGCTTCATGTAGATGCATGTTTATTGCCGCATTAGTAGCGGGCGACGCGTAGGAGAGGGTTAAAGGTATACACGCGCGCGCGCACCCCCTCGACCCAAGGTACCAGGGTAGAATTCTGTTGGTTTACCGAGAAGGATTCTGTATTTTCTCTCCGCAAAATATCTTGCCTCGAGGATCTAGTCATCGTTCCCGTTTTTTGCATTACCGGAAACGACCCGTAGGCGGAATTTCCTCTCCTCTCATTCTCTACTTTGTTGTTTTTTTTTCTCGTCTCCTTTGCGTACGACATGACATTCTCTTGATATCTGGAACAATAACCAACGACGATTATTCAACATCTTCCTTGCAATTTCTAAAGATCAACAGTAAGCTAAAAAGTTCTGTTTCGTCAACATGTGATGTTGCCTATGTAATTATTTGATACCAGATAAGCCTTTTAAAGCGAAAATAATACAATTTTTCTGCTAAATCTGCTATTAAAAATCTGTAATTATTTTTTTTATAAGAGAAATGCTTTAGCATCTTTCTAAAAAAGAATATAATTACATTCTAGAAATATTATATAATATAGATAACATGACATAATAATAAAGCGATTCATAATTTTTACTCACTAGTTTATCGAGTGTATGTGTTACATGAATATTCATGCATTACTAGAGAATTATAAAAAATGTAATAAACCAAAATCTTATATTTATCTTAGAAGTACGTCCCTCCTACGTCGAGCTTCGTGGAGCGTCATGCAATTTTTTTTATAAACCATCGTCCCATCGATGTTAATTTCTATTTTCGTCCTTTACTCATCGTATCGAGAGCCGCGACGCAATTTCCCGGGCGAGGCGAAATGATTTTCGGACGGCGTTCTCTCGCGGGCAGCGACGCGCAAAATGACGCACGAGCGCGCGTCGATTATACCTGACGCGAGAACGAATATGGGGAAGGGCAAAAGGACCATCGCGCGCAAGTATATTATTCCGTAATGGCGAAACGATTAGTCAGATCACCCTCCGGACCCTACGCAGCGCTGACAGTTGCACGCGCAACCTGCACATGATTAATAATCACACGCCGGCCGTCGCTATCGGCGCGCGACCGTTATCGCTATCTTCCGCTTATCTGCTCCCGCGCTTTGATGCCCCCGCCATTGTCGAAAATTAATCCATTGGGAGCAGAGAGAAAAGGACGTGAGTGTGATTCGATACGCCTGAGAATCCATTCGAGTCACGTACAACCGCCGCCATTGAAACGATCAAAAGTCTAGCGCGTCTAGCTTGCGGAACGAGGAATTAAGATTTCAGACTTGTCGGCATCTTAATATTGTACTTAAAATTAAATCAATCGCCATGCCACTCGTTATTTAACACGAAGTTTGATTGACAAGCGAGAAAAACGTGGATCTCACGCGTTGGTTACGAGATATAAAAAAAAAACTTGATTGAATTAAATCACATATTAATATGCGCTCGCTTCTTTATTCTTTTTCATCGATAAACCGCCAAAAGTTGTAAAAGTATATCAGTTTATCCGCGCGTTACCTCTCTTTTCGAAGGGAAGGGGCTTGCGACAGTTGATTAAAACTCCGCGTAAAACGCTCCGAATCGCGGCGACTGATTGTACTTTAATACGGAGACGCATGATGCACACGTCGTGATGGACATAGCCGCGACGGCGACGGCATGTGCAGCACATTTTTCGAGACAAAGGGACGACGAGGGGGAAGAGGAGGATGGCAGGGTTGGGCGGAGCGAGACCAGGGCAAGGGATGAATTATTCGTTGTCTCTTGCACTCTGCACCCTCGGACACTGACGCCACGTTATTCTGTCTACCATGTCGACCCTCTGCCGCTGACAGTGTCATCCATAATGTCCGCAGCGAGCGCGAGTGACATTTGCACACCGGCGCTCTTTCCGCGGAAGAATTTTACCGCGTCCTTTCCGGGAATACTTTTTACAAGTTCTTCCGTCGGACACGTAAATATACGTGTTAACCCTTTCGTGTAGACACGAGCAAGGAGTTGAAAGAGAAAGACACGTCTGATTGTAAAAAATCATCTGAATTGAACGCGAATCGAGCTGAATCCGAATTCGCTGTCCTTTTTTTCGATCGCTATCTCCTTTATCGGACATGCACGGACAGAGAAAGAAAATTAATCAAAGTTCATTCCCCGCGATGTTGGCATAAGTCACCCGAGCGTGACGACGAGAGCAGCGATTATGTACACAGCTCTTTCCAATATTGCCCCCCCTGCCGCGAAAACTTTCGCAACTATTGGCCGATATATCCTGAAGTATTTATGTCGATATTATCCTACGGTATAAAATATCGCGGACACGGATTTCGACGAAAATACAGTACGGCCCCGCCGTACGTGTATCACGCTGGTACGCGCGTTTACCAAATATCTCAGCACTCCGGCGGTGGCAGCGTTAATTAATTGGCTCGTAAATTAACGTGGCAACAATACGTGGGCACGGGGTAGACTCCCTGCGCCGCAGCCACCACCGAATCACGGAATTACCGGCACGCGTTGCGAACGTAAGAATATGCGTGATGTATGTGGTATTCCGACCGGCCGCCTCTCTCGTCTCTTCCCATATACTTCCCATATACGCACCATTCCCGCGTGTTCGTGGCATTTCGCTCCCTTCGACGCTTTTCTCCCATATCTTGGCGAGGTTTTTAATGCCGCCTACCGAGAGATTATGTGCTTTGTGTAATACGAGACAAACGCGACGCCAAATCTCACGCTTTATCAACTACCATCCTGGAAGCAACGTAACACATTTTTGTTGTCTATTGAGAAGAGAGAGAGAGAGAGAGAGAGAGAGAGAGAGAGAGAGAGAGAGAGAGAGAGAGAGAGAGAGAGAGAGAGAGAGAGAGAGAGGAAAAGCCGCAAATCGATTCTTTGAGATTTTGTAAAAATTCACGTAAGGTTTTATCTCAGTATTCTTAATGTAGTGAATATCACATAGAAGCTATATCGCATAAAAGCAGGTCGCGAAGGGTCACAAATTGAGTGCACCTGTTGCAATAACGCGGCAACTTATGTACACGCTTTGTAGGTACTTCACACGACCGTCAAGCCGAAGAGAGTCACCTTTATTGCATCACCACGCTCGAAAAGAAGTCTGGAATTTTGCAATGTCTTGTAAAAAAGTTGCGTCGAGCATTGACGATATACTTCCGGTGTGCGCGCGCAAGTTACGCAAATAATGAAGAAAGATATCGATCGTCTCTAATTTAATATAATACACCCTCCGTTTCTCAAACTTTTTAATAATAAAGTTGAAAATATTTTCATATCTTGTATCGCGCGGATTTAAATACATCTTTTTTAAAATTTAATCGATTGAAATTCATTTTGAAACGTAATTATTTTATCAACTTCAATATTTATTTTAACTACTATATTACTGATTATTTAAAAATTTAATTTAAAATTTAATTAGAGAAGCTTGTCAAATTCCTTTATTACAGTTTATGCACTTTTACCTGATAACGATGTATAATAAAATACAAAATGAAATCGCGCAAAATTCACATAATTTTGATGAAAAATTGAAGAGTGAAAAGTCCGTTTTTATATTTCCCCCCACTTCTGAGGTTTTTCAATACGTGTTTTTCAATACGTGTTTAAATCTATATAAAAGGTAATGATCAACGCGTACAGGAAGAGAGAAGAGATCGATCACGAAACAATAACGTCTAATCGAGATGAGAAAGTATAACAAAGTGTCCATAGAGTATCCGGCGTGTCGTATTTCCGCGCATCGATCCGTCCCTCCCCCCCCCCCGTCGTTCATCGACACCGATATTGCGACACCGGTGCGATTTTTTTTTTCACCGCGATGATCGTTAGGTGCGTAACAGCCATCGCGCAACAGATAAGCTTTTTAACACTTCGCGGGACTCGGCACTGTGTAATGCCGCGTGCACGTGCGATTTTAGTCGGGCTGTGTGTTATTGAGTGGAAGACCGATAACGACGGCGGAGAAGCCGACGTAATATCGCGACTGCAACGGCGAAATGCAACTACGATAACGGCGTAATCGAGAGAACATAGCGGACGCGACGTAGGGATGGTTATTGACGTGATCGACGTTGCGTGAGAGACATCGACGCACTCGAGAAACGAAGGGAAACGGGACGCGAGTTTTCCCAGCGATAATGTTTCTCGCCCGCAATTTTTATCCCGACGCTCTGGACCGTCACGACGATCTTGAAATTGCAGTTGCCTTTTTGCGGAACTCACGGAATTCATATACGGTCAAGGGTTTCACTTCGCTCAAGGGTTTCCTTTCGCTCGATTATCTATTGTCACCTACGCAAGAACGACGCAAGAATGGGGGGATGCGAAAGGAAAATGCATTCTCTTAAATTGAATCGGTAAAAATTTCACTGACAAAAATAAAACAAGGTGAAATTTTTCTTAGATTCAATCAATATTTTACTTGTCTTCAATGTAAACATTTTACTTGTTCATTTTATGTCACAGTGATTTTGATTAAAAATGTAAAATCGATGACAGTTATATTCGGAAATTGTGGTTTTTGAAGTTTTTTATATTTTAGATTAATATTTTTTAGGAAATCTTTTTATATCTACGGAATAAAATTTTCATAAATAATTAAATTTATAATCAAATATACTTTTTTACTGTTTAAGCGTGCTATTTAAGTATGCATTTAACATCACTAATTCGAACAATTATTTTATTATTAATTCTTTCCAATGAGATCTCACTGACGTAAATGTTTTAATTGTTACTATTTTCTGTGCTATTTTTCAACGATGATACATTGATTTTGACGCTACCCCGACATTATTAAAAATAGCGCAATTATTATGATATTTATTATCAAATCTCTTCCAAGCTGACTTAAGAGCTTAATCGTAATAACATGCAAATTTTAGAGTATCTCAAATTAAGTTTCGTCCTCAATAAATTCAAATCGCGCCAACAGAAATCAAATTATTTTATTATAATTACAAGTACATAATAGAACATCATTTATAATACTTGCAGGATTGTCATATTCCACTTTAGTAACGCCGGGTAAAAAGGGCAATCGCCTACATTGGATGCCGCAATTCTCGAAGAAATTCGCTCATTATTTGCGTAGATAATCGAAGCGTTGATGCGTCCCGCGTGCGATCTTATTATTCACACGATGATCGTGACGACGTCAACGGCGCGGTCATTTTTGTGTGCCAAGCCGTTCGGTCCCGCATTATCCACGTGTTGGCAGCGCGAAACGTTCCCTCTTATCTTCGCCGTCGTTTTATCTTTACGCAAGTCGAACTCGCATTCCTTTCATCAGTAACAAATGAGTCGGAGTGCGAAGCCGCCGCGAAGCGGAGTACGCCGTTGGCAGCTAGGCGGAGACAGCGCAAATCGATGCTCGCGCATTGATTTATTAACACGATACGCCACGCCATACGGTAACGTCATACTCGCTCGGTATTATGATACACCGACTACACAACGCTAATGAATGCAAAAATAACTTTTTTTTCACTATTCATATTTGATCTCGGATCCCTCGAATTTAATCCATTGACCTTTCTCGCAATTTTTTACAACGGATCTATCTCGAACCAAGAGTCTCTGTTACAGCGAAATTCACGCGGAAATAATGATTGCGGAGCGTAACTAAAAATGATTGGTCTGAAACGTGTTAATTTTTAGATCGCAGAAAACCTACAGTTGAGAAACTCGCAGCTTGACAGCTGACGTAGATCGAAAATTCGAACGCGGCAGCGCAGGCGGCCGAAGAAGAAACTCGAGTTCCTCGGGAGCGACATTACCGAATAAAGGGTTAAATAGTTGTGGCGTCTGGGGTGCGTCATCAACGCGGCAGTCAGGGAGACTCGACTAGACTCGCGGCTGTATCGGCTTGCGGCCGGGCCCATTAGCGTGACGCGCGTTGCATCGTCTACATAAATACCCACCGACGCTGCGGCCGGTACCACCGGTTGCCACTTTGCGGCAACGTGAACGAGCAAGCGAGCGAGAGACAAGCGAGCGAATGCAACACACAAGCGCCGAGCGCAAGCGCTCTGACGTAACGTTATATCACTCTCGAGGCTTTATACATACTCTATCGAGAGGAGGTACCGCCCCCCCCCCTTACCCCAAACGCGGCTCCATGTGGCGCCTGAGCAGCCCCGGTGGGGGAAGAGCTCTCCTCTTCCGCGAGACACCCTTGGCGACGACGATGTCAAACTCAGTCGCGAGCCGAGTATCGTGTCGTTCGTGCGTGTGTCGTGTCGTGTCGTGTCGTGTCGTGTCGTGTCGTGTCGTGTCGTATCGTATCGTATCGTATCATATCGTATCGTATCATATCGTGTTGTCGCGCGTCATCGTGTCATCGTCTCACGCGATACAATAAGCTAAAGGGCCGCGTTATCTCGCAGCCTCTCTTGCGCGGAGAGAAAGAGGGAAAGAGAGAGAGAGAGAGAGAGAGAGAGAAAGAAAGACAGAGAAATAGATCAAACACACGTCAGGTTTGTGTTTCCATGATTTTCACTCTTTCTCTCATTTTCTCTTTCTTTCCCACCTTCTCTCTCTCTCTCTCTCTCTCTCTCTCTCTCTCTCTCTCTCTCTCTCCCATCGGCTCGTGCGATTGAGCAGGGTGGAAGACATAGTCGAATGAATAAAACGTCGCGCCGCGCTTTGTCGCTTAACTCGCGTCGATACCGCGATTTTCTCATGCGTGATATTTCGTAATGTCTCTCTCACCATCGGCGATAGTTCACGAATATTCGGAGTAGTATTCGCCGTGATAGTCCCTCTCTCCCCTCTCCTGACGACATGGGGGGCGATTTAAACCGCAAGCCGCGACGGCGGATTCTCGCGACCCTTTTCCGACCGGGAATATATCGGGTGGGATATCGGAAGATTCGGTATACGTGCGTGAGCCAAAATCGATAACCCGTGGAGCAGACACACGAAACTGTTCTGGCAGATGCGACGCGACGCCACGCCATACCGCGAGTCGCGAGACTGTGTGAATTATACGTACTCGCGTTTAACCCTTAAATTTCTCTCTAACGAGAATTTTCATATCGAGGATGCCAAGAATATAGGACGCTCAAGACGCCACCGTAGCATATCTATATGTTTCTCTGCTTGTATTTCAGAGTTTAAATAAAGATTGCTGCACCTCGCTTTATACCTTGCTTTATATTTCAAGCGTAATTAACAGATCGAAATACGAGGTCGAGATTCTATTTATATTTATACTCGCTTCGCAATAATTTGGATATTAATTATCTGCTATTTATTTAATTAATCTTGCTAGATATTCCGAAATGTATCTCGTCTCGGAAACTCGGCTAATGTAATTTGATGTAATTAGATTAGAAATCTAAGGGTTAAACGCGCGTCTTCTATCGGGTCAGTCACCTTCCGGTCCGATATGAAATTACGTGTTTCTCATAATACGCATAATTTATGAAAAATCTATGAATACAGAAATTAGTTTTCCACTCAGGCGCGCTAACGAATTTCCGCTTTAACCACGATGTGCCAAATCGTTCGCGTTTTTTTTGTCGCACCGTCGAGACAACCACGTGTCCCCCCCGATCGATATAGGTTAACGAAGTTCCCACGTGCAACGATTATGTAGATCGTTAATCTGACTCTCGCATCGAGTCGCGAGCACGAGCAACGTAAGCGAAAGCAACGTAAAGCGGGAATATAAAATCGAGCGCGAACTGCGCGGGGGGGGGGGGTGGACGAAAGAGGAAAAAATGACGGGACGAAGTGAGGGAGAGATAAAAGGAGAGCGTGTGATTTCCTCAGGAATGCATACGGCAAATCGCGGATACTGATCGACGTAACTGAGGATCACAGGGGGAAGCATGCAGCGCGTACAACGCACACAGAGAGATGGTAACCCGGATGCAATCCCGATTGTGCTGATGCATCCCGACAACGCTCCGGGAATCGCCACCGATCGCGTTGTCCTAACATCACGTCTCCATGTAGGTACATAATATAAGTGTACACACAATGTACCCCGCATTCTGCGTGCGCATATAGATTTTCGAGGAGAGATTTAAGTTTGCAATTTTCAACAACGTTACAACGTGCCGCCTCGCATTTGTAGCAACGAGATGTTTAACGGACGAAACAAACGTGTGCGCGCACGTAACGTACCGACGCAAAGAGCAGTTTTATTCGAGAGAGCCGGGAAAAGCGTACCTTCGCGAAGGGTCTAAAGGATCGGGAATTTCAATTTCCTGCCGCAAGGTATATTCGGAGAGCAGGCGTGCTATTCTGCGTTTTCGATTAAGAGAATTGCGTCGTCTGTTGAGATAGGACGTGTCTTATTCCGAATCGGTATATACACGGACACACACACACACACACACACACACACACACACACACACACACACACACACACACACACCGGCGCAATCGCGCATAGATACATAAAGCAGGGATGATAGTTATTTCGAATCCGATCGGTGATGCTTTGCCCGCCGAACCGGCGAAACAGACTGGACCAGATGTTGTCTAAATCCGTACCATCACGGCGACATGAACCTTTCTCTTCGTCTCCCTCTTCTCCTTTGCTTCTTGATGCTACTATGCAGAGCCGTTTTCCATCTCTAGCCAGCTAGCTGTCACCATCAAGACCAACATCCGAAGATTCCTTATCTTTCCGTCTAAACTAGGGTGTAACCGGCGAAACTTTCCACTTTTCGTATTCCAAGGCTCCATGACGAAAGTATTTTTTTTCACGTTGAAAGTTCGATCAATCGCCCGGGGTATTTTCGCGCTCGATTATTTACTGCGAAGAGAGTAACGTGTGAATTTTAAACGCGATCGATTGGGCGCATGCATACACGGCGATGGAAAGACACACAACGACTACCATAAAATTTTGATGGATTTACCGTGCTCAATCCCTCTCTCTTTCCCCATCTCTTGCTCGCTCGCCGCATTCGCGCGTAGAGTCACGCGCGTGCAGCGACGACGGACGGCGCGTGTATTTCTGGCGGAACGTCAAGTGGGATAAGAAGAGTATTTCTCAAAGCGGTTGAGTGGCGCGCGGGCCGTCTTGCAAAGGTCGAGTTCCGAGGGACTCTCCAAGTGCGAATCGAGCGTCGTTTATACATCGTAAATTCCTAACGTCCTTCGAGGGAAAAGAAAACGGGAAGGAACACGGAATCGCGATTACAGTGGTCGACGACAATTGATGTATAAACGTCATTATTCTTGCCGAAGGAATTAATGCGAGCTAGTTGAAGTTTCTCGCTACCTTATCGCTCGTTGTTGGCCGGCCAGCCTGAGAGGATCGTTTACTGGTATGGAGAGTTTTTCTTTAAAGAATTTCGAGACTCGATTTACTCAATGATGGAAGAGTTCGTGAGATTTATTTAATGTGACCCACGCATAAATTTACCTTCGCACATGCAAACCTTCGTTCACTGTTCTTTTTTTTTTGTCTGGATGTTTATCGTCTTTCGTTAAAAGACGTACTTTGTAAAGCGTGAAGTGTGAAACAAGAGGGAAACTAAAAACTCGCGATTTTGTTTATGAGAGATATGTATATTCACGCAGAAAAGCGCCGAATCCAATCTCACGCGATGTCAACTTTCATTGTTGAGGCAATTGTTGATCCCAATTACATTGCCGGTTTCACCGTTTCTACTTTACCGCGTACACCATAAAATCGTATGGATCGAATGTCCAAGTTTACGGTTCGTTATGCGGAACGACAAATCACTTCAGACATTGTCGTTGATAGGCAAAACGATTACGAAATCCTATAATAAATCGCTCGAGTGACGCGGAATCGGTGAAATCGCATTTGTTTCTCACGTCGCTTTGTGCGATTAAATTTGTTTGCTTTGCATTTATATACGTGTAAAATGTTATTTATCCAGTTAGGAATACGTTATGCTTCTTGAGATATATATGTATGAGATATATATGAGATGTGTATGTATGTATGTATATCTCCTATTTAACTGACTCTTTATGATCCTTTATTTTCTACAGAATTATTATGTATTTGAAGAGTTTTATATATAAAACTTATAGTCAAAATTTGAAGAGTTTTATATATAAAACTTATAGTCAAAATTTTATAATATGTATATATGTATGTATATATGTAAATGGTGTGTGTGTGTGTGTGTGTGTGTGTGTGTGTGTGTGTAAAACTTTAAAATTTTTCAAATATAATTCTGTAGAAAATAAAGAATTGTAAAGGGTCAATTAAATATTAGTAGAAGATTGGGAATATAAATAATTATCGGTGAGAAACGATTACAATCATGCAGATTCCGTATCAAGAAGGATTTTAATATGAGATATAAAAGTTCTAAAATTGTAGTCAAGATTCGAATAATTTTTTCGTCTCTTATAATTCCATATATGAATTTTAAAAATATTCGATAAGAAAACCGGGAACATTTCCAATTATGGCATGGCATTAGAATAAAACGTCTCTGCATCAATTATGTTTTTTTTCTAGGTTTTTTTGCGTTTCCTTATTTACAGTATATTCCACAATACGTATTAGTTTTTTGCAAATTTCAATGACGCACACGCGCACGATGGAAATTGTTTTCGGTTCGAGGACAAAAGTGTCGGTTCGATGCGAGAAAGCGAGTCGGTGTCTCTCGTCTGCAGGTGGATTCTTGAGTGAAAAAGTGGAAACGCGGAGGGGATAGAAAAAAATTCAGATAGGAAGCGAAAAGAGAGGAAAGAGTGAAACAGACAGTGTGGCTTTCTCATTATCGCGATTGTTCCGCGATGAGTACCGACAATGGCCGACACAACGACAATCTTTTTTTTGCGACTTGAGAGAGGAAGAGAGAGAAGTTCCCTTCTATCTCCTTCTATTTCCCTTTTCCCCCCTCGTCTTCCCTCCGCCCCTTTGCTCATCCGGTCACATCTCTCCGTCGTGATTGAACGTAAATGAAACGAGGTTACAGAGTGTCAATATTACGTCATCGATTTCTGCCTTCTTGTTTCCTACCTTGGAACGGAGTTTTCGTTGACGCTTTATCTTGCCGCCAAACAGAAAGATTCATCGCGAACCGACAAAGTCGATATCGAAATAAAATAACTAGCCAGGCGAACTAGCCCGCGATTTTTTTATATCTTCGCGCGAACTAATAAGAGAATCGATGGTGGACCAATTTTTTTTTCTAATCTCTCGAAATTAGGGGCGCGTGTGCACCGGTCGGAGAAGTTTGGCGCACATTCAAAAGCATGGATTCCAGTTGGACCTGGCATTTGAACGCCCAGGCTTGTGCCAATTTTTTTCTCCAGGGACTCGTTCCTCGCGGCCCCGTGAGTTTACGATACCTCGCCGCGATAAATCCGTTCCAATTTCTTTATGCCGCTGAAACGAGAACTCGAGAAACGTATTCCTAAACGGAGAGAATTTGATCCGAGCATGAATATCGCGGAGATATATCCAAAGGCACCATTTGCCGTCCCGAAGGCATTCCGATAGAAAGCAGACGCGAGTACGATCGATAGCCGGTGTCGTTCTCGATCGAGCGTATATAAAACGCGACGCTCGTTTAATAATTATTATCCACGCTTAGGCTAAGAGCTACTATTTGATGCATGATACGGCGACGCAAGTTATCGAGACGGAAAATTTATCGCGACGTCGGCCAATTTCTTATTTACCTCTATTTGCGCGTTTACCCTTGTACATAATCAAGTCTGTAATATTTCAATCTTTATTACTGTAAGCGATTATTTTTGCGAGCGCCGCTTCGCGTTTCACGTGCTATTTTTCCTTCGAGAGTAACGAAGGTCGCCTAACGTCAAATAAATTTATCGCTCTATCGAATTTCTTACGAGGCTGATTAATTCGATGAATTCTACAAAGGGCGGTGCACCGAATGCGCTTCGAATTCTATCTGAAACTTACGGAGGACTCGCGCAAACATCGCGTTAATTACTAACGAGACAGTTAGCGGAGGAGATCTCGTTAGCAGTTTCTCGGCAAAGTTTTTTTCCTCGACGTTTATTTAAGCGTCCGTTTAAACGCCTTAATCGCTCATCTTTAACAGACTTTGGATTTAGCTAAGGGACTGCGGCGGATTAAAGATCGCGCAGTCCGCCGCTATTTCTTCGTCCGGTCTCTTTCTCGTCGTGCTACGTCCGCTTCGTTACAGCAACGGACGATGTCGCGAAGACGACAGGTGGGACTCGGGAGAACACGGCCGGCCAAGGAGACTAACCCAATTTGCGGAGATAAAACGGTAGGCGAAAGTGCGCGCACCCGGGAAATCCATTAAAGTTCCTGCGGCTTTTCGCATTTTCTGAAATTTTAAGTATTACACGTGCTTTTTACGGTCCGTTGTTACGGTTAGCCTCGATACTCACAACTGCGATATCTCTCGGATTATCTCATTATTTATTTACAAATAATAATCCGAAACTTCTTTGGGAACGATACGTACGTACACAGTTGAATGCACTTTTATCTCTCTTCCAAATTATCTAAATTACATTACGTAATTATTTAGTATATAATTATTTAGTATATAATTATTTCATCTATTTTCCATATTAAAATATCACATTATCCAAATTATACATAAAATATTACATTCAAAATTTCCCAGACTTACTATCACGTAAAACAGATCAAGTATCTCGAATTAGTAGATACTGTTTAATTAAAACAAATATTTGATTAATTTATGACATTCGAACTACTCTTAGGTAATGACTAATTTATAAAAATCGCACGCATATCACTATTCGAGTTCTCATTAAAACTGAGAAAATCTACGTTACAATCGGGTAGACATAAATATATAAAAAGAAAAAAGGGGACGAAGGGGAAGGGGGTAGCTTGGGCGAGAGAGAGCGTGTCTCTCCAACCGCGAGCGACGTTTAATCGGGCCGAGCGGTACGTGGACCATGATCAACGAGAAACCGTGCCCATTCTGGTTCGCCCACGTGACAACGACGACCACGGCGATTCTGGCACGATATCCGATCGTGCCGAACGTTTGTCGTTGACTTTCGCGACGCCGATGATGGATCGTCGCCGCGGGATTACCACAGCGGCACTCTATTCGTTCAAACAGCCACGAAAATGAAATCCAAATATACTATATACCAATTTGGCGCAATGAGCGATCTAGCCCGAGTTCTCCGAACGTCGATTCCCGCCGATGGATGACGATGGAAATGCCATGGGAAAAATAATCGTGGACTCGAGACATACGCTCGAGCGCATCCGATCGTCTTTTACGATGCATGAAGATTTCATAAGACCGCGCGATTGAGATGTCAAAGTTACGTGAAATAAAATTTAGTTTTATCGTCCGTTTCGATAATGTATCGCGAGTATTTTGCGTTCGCAGAGAAAAGTAAAACAGTTGCACCGCCTGTAAAATGTAGCGGATTTTAACAACGATCGTTATTTACAGCCGTAAGAAACGTGCGCGGGATTTTTCGAGAGAGACATTTAGAGATTGAAGAGCGTATAACTTCTCACGCAGCTGTAGAGATCTTACGCGCGTAACTTCGCTTCATAAATCGGCGAGATAGTTTTAGCACTTCAATAAAATACTAGCATACAATTAAATACTAGCATACAAATTACCACCAACGCGAGATAAAAAGTAAGAGAGTAAATCGCACGTAATAAACAAGTCAGTAAATTTCGTCGGTTTATAAATTTCAGAAGTCGATCGCGGAAACCTTGATTCTTCTTATCCCGCTCGCCGTTTATTGCCCGTCGAAAAGTTGCCCGCCGAAAACTCGAGGCACGCGATACGAGATTACGGGAGAAACGGTCGCGTCGTCTGTATCCTGGCACCGATTCGATCGCATTCGTACGCGCTTTATTGCCGCAGTGCACTGCATAAAATGCCTGCGCCCCGCGTTGTGCAAATGGCAAAAGGAGATTTATGACTTCCTAGTCAGACCAGATAGAGAAAGTAGACGCGGTTCGCGCCGTGCCGACGAACCGGCGAACCGTGCGCCGTCTTCCGTTTATAGCCGAGACCGATCCACCATGTAATAGCCATTCCATCTTGACGGCTACACGCGTTTCGTCAGCGTTACAGCACATCTTTTTCCTCACCGTATCCTTTTTCGCGGCGTCGATTATAACCGCGCACTATTTCCAACAATAATTTTTGTTGCCAGTAGTTTGGCGTTGATTGGCGAAACGTGTTTGTAAATCGGGTCGTTTTGAATTGTCCATTAGCGTGGAATTATTTACGAAAATTATTACGGGCGAAAATCGATCTATCGACGTGATTAAATATCACGATCGTTTGGCGTTCTATAATTGAAATTAACATGATTGAATTTGACTAGTTCTTCAATTTTTCGAGACAAACAGATGCGAGGGAGGGAGGGAGGGAGGGGCATTTTCATTATTCACACAGCACACCGGCTGGATTAATTATAGCACTTTGATTCCATCGATGTTGATTAGTCCGCTCCAGCTATACGTTCGCTATTCAGTTTCGCCAGTTAGCAAAGTTTGCCGCAGAACTTCGACGAGTAGCGAGGGCGAGTAACGAGAGTAACGAGTAACTGTACAAGTTGATAAATAAAGATGGTCGTGCGAACGAAAATTATTATTGGCGAGAAATATTAAATTCTCGCAATGTAGCAAAAAATTATATGTATATAAATTAAAACAATAACAATATAGGTTTGTGTGTTTTACACAGCGAAAAATAGAAATCAACGATCAAATTCGAGCAAATGAGATAGAAAATAATTAACGATAGAAAAATTAATCACGTTTCATTCATCTTCAAATTTTATGTGATTAATTTTTCTATCATTCATCATTTCCACCTCATTTGCTCGAATTTGGCCGTTAAATTTTATTTACACACACACACACACACACACACACACACACACACACACACACACACACACACACGCGCGCGCGCGCGCGCACACACACACATACACACACACACATATATCTTTCATGATTTCGAAAACGAGAAAACGCACGCAGTTTTGCCTCCCGCGCTTTATGGAGAATAAATATCAAACTGCTTTCGAGATGAGCGCGACGAATGGTATGACTACTTGTCTCTTTCGTTCCCGTTGCCAATTATGCCTCGAAATGCTGCCGTTGAAAATATTTCAACGATGGCGCAATGCAGCAAGCCGCTCTTTCCCGTCAGGCATTTCGCGGAGATAATGGCGTTGTCTCTCGGTCGCTGTCATTCGCCGAGCCCGGCGGAATCGTGCCCCTTATCACCGCCGTACGAGCGGACAAACAATAGCGGCGGACAATGGCAGCGCTCGATCGACAACAATGGATTTTGTCGTATTCTCTAATCCGCGCCGCGCGCGGAGACGAGCGCATCGTCCGCGCCGACGATGCGTTTTCTCCCTGCACTTGGATATTTTCGCTAATTAATGAGAATTTGTCTTCTCGTTCTCCGACATGGAGCATGATGATCCGCGCCAAGAGTTTTCGTATTTACGAGCGCGATTCTCTTTTTATCTAAAAAAATAAAAGAGCCGAAGAAAATTTGGACTCCAAATTGTTTCCGAGTATCATTTGAAAATTCTTGGTATTTCTAAAATAATCTCGTCTGCCTTCTATTCAGATTTCTCATTGTGACTTGATGTTCCCTCGTCTCGTTCTGTGTGCATGTACTGTACTGTGTACAGTAGAGTCTGCTAATCTGGTAATCGAGAGTTAACCCTTGCTCCAGGAAATCACCCCGGAAAGCCTCAACGAGATTTCCACGCGCCAGGGATGATCCCCTCGTTATTATACAGAGAGGGTGGTATAGACGGTCGAGTAATTCCTTCATTACCGACATCGGGCTCTACGTTGTATCAAGAATCGTTCAGCCGTTTGTCTTACAAATGTTGCGAACCAGAAATACAATGTCACGTCGAAACAATGAGCCGACCGTGCCGAAGTTTCCCCGAGATTTACACGTGTAAGGAGCGAGCTCTTTCTATCTATGGATGGTTAAAAACCAACGCGCAAAAGAAGGCACTGTAAAGAACACGGAGGGAGGGAATGACGGGAAAAAGAGGGAAGAGACAGTACAGAGAGAGAATAAAGAAGTCCAGGGAGAATGGAAATCCATTAACGAGTGCCGTTTTCATACCTCCTCTATGCCTCTCTCGTGCACTCACCCCCTTCGTCTCCAACCATCTCGCCGCTCACTCTTAGCCGCTCTTATATATCTTCCTCTCTCTCTTTCTTCGTCTTGTTGCCTGAAAGAGCATTCATCAGCACAATAGATCGTTCATTACCGATACCGAGACCCGAAAAGCGGGTAGATAGTAATGCGAGTAAAGGGGTAGTCGGCCGAGGTGCGAGTCTCTAGGTGTGCGTGCAGGACTTTATTCGTGCGCGTATATTTCAACCCTCGCAGACACAGCTCTGCAGTATCACGCACATATATGGGAATTTGCGGGGACGAGCGTAGAAAAGAGGTTGGTTTTAAGGAAAGCGGCCGGATCTTCACAGATCTTCTGAGAGCAGCTTCGCGAATCACAATTACAACGAAGTCGCGTCCGATAATGATTCGAATTTAAAACCGTTCTTTGCTTTTAGTCACTTCACTCGATGATTTCATCTTGCTCGACATATATACATGTATACATATATACATGTATGATCGAACAAAAGACAGGAATTGGCAATATTATGCATACTGAAATGATAACATTCTTGCGTCATATATGTGATCCGATGAGACATTTCTTTAATTTGTGCAAAGTTTTATTAGGTTCGATGATTCATAATATATCCTCATCATTTCTCATGTACGCAGTCACAGTCAGAAGGCGTATCTTGCAAATGAATGATTTCCTCGTATTTGAGCTGATCAAGAAAATTAAGAACGATGCTTATAATCAGAATTGGATATTCAAACACGACGAGAGAAATCTTGATTGCTAAAATACGTGAATTTATATTTATCTGATCGATTAATATTGAAAATAAAAATTAGGCATTAGTTAAGAAAATTTTAATGTTTAACATGATGTCCTGACATGTGCATGAGAAACAATGAAAATATGAATCACAACCGATTCTGAGTGTTCAAGTATTGTACATATTAAAGAACTATCTTAGTTATTGTATTACACACGTAATGTAACAATACTGTTATCGCAACGTGCGCAGCATTGCCAGTCGTGAAACTTTTTGCCTGACCATGTATGTATATTTAAATACAGTAATTGCATTGAATATTCTCGAAAGAGTAACTTTTGGTTAAACTAAAATGTTACATATGTCATAA
The DNA here is from genome assembly GCF_055798465.1 of Pogonomyrmex barbatus. Lineage (NCBI taxonomy): Eukaryota > Metazoa > Arthropoda > Insecta > Hymenoptera > Formicidae > Pogonomyrmex > Pogonomyrmex barbatus. The sequence continues at coordinate 5,997,074 of NW_028297098.1, forward strand.
AATATCTCACAGATAAAATTTCTCTTCATTCTTGTCTTCTTATTTTCAATGAAGTAGTTAAGGGATTATAGAATTTCTGCCATTGATTTTTATCATATTTATTTTTAATAGCTACAAATGTTTCGGCAATCTCGACAATCTGTCAAAAATTAATATATTTGAATTGTGCCCCAGCTTTTCTCGGATAATAATTTGAATCCGTTTTTTATCCAGTAACGTGTTAAGGCTGTGAAGAGGATCCGGAAGTGACAAAATCAACGGACATCAGTCGCGACCATCGATGGCGGCCGCGAGTTTTCCTCCAAACTTCTCAAACGTCGGTGTACTAGAGAACTGGTAAGTATATTTTCCATAATATTTCTATTTTTTTTTTTTTAATTGTTAGAAATCGCATTTGCTTCTATAAACATTGAAAACTTGTTTTGTTGTCACGCTCCAAATCAGTAAATTAGTCATTTATTCACATCTTTGTAAAACTAATCTACTTATAATATATCGAGTTATACGTTACTATATAACACGATTTATTACGATGTTTAATATAATAATAAATGATTGGAAATCCGAGAACAAATTATAAATAATTTTCGTTCTTGGATTAACTTCCCGTTTATTATATCCCTTCGACCGACTGTTTAGTGTTTAATAAACAAAAATTATGACGAATGATAAATTTATCTCAAACTGTTGGGACTCCTGTTGTCTCGAGGCTGTAAATCATTGCTTATTCGATAATATTAATTTTAGAGATACACGTATTTATATATATCCGAATATATAACGTGGCTATTGAAGATATACTAATTGATATTAATGCATGGGAACTCAGCTTTAATCGCAAATAGATTAGGCTTATGCTATGTCTGCATGTCGGTAATGCGTAAACTTATACTTCCTGTCTCAAACTGTTTTACGATCATTGTATACACAGTGCACGATACACGTTGTAAAAAGGTACATTCGCATCTACGATGACATAGTATCGACTATTTATTGAATTATCTTAACTGAAATTATTTTTTCATTTACATCTTCATCGCGATTGAATATTCTCTCGCAGTTAATAGGTCGCAAACTGTATATGTGCAAAATCAGCATCTAACTTACATTTAATGAGTCATTTCTGAAGCATCGCCGAGAATGAGATCATTAATCATCATATATCGCGATCATTTAACGTCTTAACATTTAAATATTTTGATGGCCGAAATAAGAGTCAAAATGTTAGTCGAATCCACTCGGGTCTAACTTACGGGCCAAATTTCGTCGTCTAATTGCGCGCTCCTCGGGTTCAAACCGCGAAAATTTTCTCCTCATTAATTTCGTCTTAATCTTAATCAAGGAATCCGTTTCGCGCACGTTCCTCGCAAATCATCTCGCATAGCCGAACGAGACGAGATCCGACATGATATTTGAACGTCGCCGGGCACAATATAAAATAGCTTAGACAATGCGGCATTGTGTTGTATACACGTTTCGAGATATCTTGGCACGGAAGGTCAGACGCCGTATTATCGTCCGCCCGTCACGAACGGGAATGGGGGATAGCCACGGCAGCGAAGACGGCGGGATGAAAAGTAGGTTTCTCCTATTTCCCAGTTTTTGATTAAAGTTCTTTTAGGAAGAGAGCAAGCATAGCGATTCTCCGTACACACGTACCCGCAGACACGTAAATGGATGAAAACTCACGCGTCATACGCACGCCTCTCCGCGTATTCGTTTCCTTTCTCCCTGACATTTCCGTTATATTTCCGCGGTTCTTTCTAGCCGAAGGGAAAACAGGGAGGGAGAGGGGGGGGGAGGATAGTCTGTATATCTGTACATCCGCGACTAGGTCTTTCTCTTTAGTGCACCCTTTGTTCCCGATTCGCGGACCTTACTCTTACGAAGATCGAACAAGGAGAATAGTAATCAGAGGGACTTTTGTGGCGATGCGCCGTGTAATAACGCGAATGTTTTCTTAGGAAAACCGCGAATCGATGTATTCGTTCGCGAGATGAGTCTACTGCCTACGTGACTGCTGATTATCCATCGAGACTATAAAACGGGCAGCGGTAATATTACATGTCATCACGTTACGCTTGAATTGCAAACGCAATTCAAAATCCCGAAATAGTTGAGAAGTCGCGCGTGGTTTAATCGTACGTGAATTTGTAATATCCGGATATATATGCATGTGTATATATTATGTATAAATATATATATATATATATATATATATATATATATCACGAGACGCTTAAATGTTATTTATAACTATATATGTGCGACGAATAGCTTCGTAACGCTTTTCATTATAACGATTAAATGCCGCATCGATCCCCGAATGTCGATTAGCGGCATTAGCGCGGAGAAGGATTATATCGTTCATCGCGACTGATTCGCGTCCGAATTATATATCGGCAATCTCTCTCGTTAAAAGAATTTAATAATGAATAATCTTCCTATGATGTAATAAGCGTAAAATGTTATATTTATCCTTCAAAATCGATTATTGCCATGTCACAAATGTGCTATTTCACGTACCCGGGCTATTCGTATCTTTCCAAAAATCCAAAAGGTTGAAAAAAATAATGTTCTACATTTCGAAAATATTTGAAATATCTTTTTTCGGGGAGCTTCCTATTTTTCATTTTGATTTGTTGCGACGTATTACCGTGCGCTATACCGTAATGTACTTTGAGTCACATCGACTCGGCACGTTTTAAAACACGACGTCTCTCGTTCGAACATTCCTCAAGCTTCAGAAATATCGATTTATTTGCAGGCGTGTATTTTCCGCTGCGGAGCGTTGTGTTATGTCCGCGCGTTGGCATATTTGGCGTTTCGGCGCTTCCTCGTTACGTCGCGGTGCGTAACGAGAGTATGCTAAATGACGAACGCGCGCGGGTGCGCGATTCATTCTCATTGGTACTTTGTTGCGAGAGGTAGAATGGCGATGCGGAGCGGCCGTGCAAGCGCGCGATAGCGCTCGTATTTTCGGACGGTCCATTGAGAAAGGCGACAGTCGCCGCTCGCTGACAGTCGCGTGTTGACGGCAGTTCCTTCGCAGTTTGACGCGACTTAGAGGCGCGTGTGTGAGGCCGACGAGCAGGTGCTGGGTCGCCCACGCGACGTATATTGGTCGACGAGATAGAGTGGGTGGCGGCCACAATTAGCCGACGTTAGCGCGCGCGTACGTCATAAATTGATATTACGTCAGCGGCGGACGTCGCGCCGCGACGCGCCTCGTCGCGGCAGAGCCGCGTCTGTGACAAACCGTTCGGATTTTTGCTAGCGCGGAGCGCGACGCGCGGAATTAATTTGCGCGACGGCGGCGGAAATAGAGATTGAAACGAATCCGCCGGCCGAGATTTTCCAGCGGAGACAGCGGAGGCAGGCAGGCAGGCAGGCCGTGTCGCGACTCGCGCCAGCCGCTCCGCATCGCCGACCGCTCTCTCGCCGGGGCGAGCCCCGGGAGAAACTTCTAAATGAGTTTGAATATTTGATAAATTCGGGAAACGTCGCGTGTCGCGCTATTTCCCGCTTTTATTTGGTTCTATTACAGCGGCTTCACGTCGGAGAGACAGCGGAAAAGCAACGGATATTTGTCTCCGCTTTTTTTTTTCTTCTTTTTCTTCCTCTCGTTTGGCGACGTTACTTCTTTTTTCGCGCATTTTTCTGCTTTTGTTCGATTTTACCTAGGGACGATTGACATAAGCGTGTCATTTGTAAAGCCGTCGTTCAGATCGTTTCCGCTTTTGCGCCACGGGAGAGACTTCGCCGCGATGGATATTTATGCAAGTTTCGAGTCTTCGTGGCAGGTATTTCGAAATGCGTTTTTCCGTCCACGGCGGAAAAGACTCGAGCGCATCGTATCCGGCAAACTAAATTTTTCGATCGATTTCCATTCCATCGAAGCTTAAGATTTTCATTAGGAATTCTATTAGCAGGATTAACTCGCGCGCGGATATGATTTGCACATTACGGTACCATTATCTTGAATTTTACACAAGCCGATGCGTCCGCTAATAATCCCTCAAACGTAAATCCGGATAAGAAATCCCGATAGCTAAATGGAGTACGGTCAAAGTACTCGCCGTCGTATTGATTTTGATATGATATTGATGAAATTAATTATCATAAAAATAAAAACGTCTAGAATAAAGGTAGAATCCGCACTATCCAATTTCAAAAATATTGAGTTCTATTATAAAAATAAACAGAGCTAGTTGTCACTTTGAATAGAAAGGATATACTTTCTAACGATTATTTAATATCCTGTGAAAAACACTAATAATGTACTAAGAGAGAAAGTCGAGGTTTTTGTACAATAGTTAATTATCGAGGCTGTGATTACGGGCGGAATTGCGCGGAATCACTTTTGTTGCGTAATCCGTGCGCGAGGGACAATCCTCGGGACTATCTCAGTGGCTCGGAGGAAGAGTGTATCACCTCTTGTATCGCATGCTGTCGACGGGGAAACCGCAGCGATGGCCCTACATACCGCACAGCAGGGTCGTATAAACGAGTTTTCGGTGGAAGTGGCTCGACCCACGAGTTTCCGGTGTCGCGGAATTGCCTTGGCCGGTAACGCCTTTGCCACGGTACACCGCACGGCCGCAATCTGTTCTGCATTATCCCCGTGTCTAAAATCGCCACCGATAAACGTTACGCGATCTCGACATTTTTATTTCGAGCTGTCGACATAATCGCGTCATTGATATTTCACCTGTTCTATTTGCGACCGTTCTGTTACGACAATTGCATTATCGACGTATCGCTTCAAATGGAAGTGCAAAGCTGTTTATAGTTCGGTCAAGGTTTGATATTATATCCTTATTACTCTGAAATATGTTTTCTATATTCCTTTCCGTTATATCTCTAAAATTTTCTACTTTTACAATTGTCCATTAAATTTATCGTTGCTAATGAAATTACATATTACGATATCTCTAGTATTTTCAACCGGAGACATATTACGATTATATTGTGTAATTTAATAAAAATGGTAAAGGATTTTTTCGTATTGAGTCGTAAGAAATATCACAGAAATATCAGAATATCCACTCAGATTCCTTTTCGTGGTGACCCTTCAGATCGAGACGATATCAAACTTGACAAGCGAAACAGAAAGTCCGCGTTACGGCAAGCTTTTCGTAACGATTTCACCGGGTGATATCGCTACCAAGATATCAAAAACTGATGTGACCGCGATACACGTGACTATATATACCGGTAATCCTTTGCAGACTGTACATTTTCCGTTAGATTATTTCTCTGACAGTGTCATTAAGGATATTGTATAAAAAGGAAACTAAATTTCAAGAGTAAAGCTTTTTTAAAATAAAATATCTTTAATTATCAAAATTGCTAGCGAACTGTTTTCAGTAAAAATCCCAAAATAATTTTAACCAGGAAGAGACTCATCAAATTATTTTCGTTAGTTTTCTTTCATCAAAATTATGATTTGCCCCAAATCAAAGAACATCACAATAAAGAATAATCGAGTTAGAGTGGCAAATTTATTAGCTAGGAAAATTCATTTATTATTTAAACAAAAAAGTTGTGATTCAAATAATTTCCTGGAGTAATTAATTAACTTCCAACATGTTTGTAGAATCTATTTTATTACTATTCACAATTTTTTGCAGCTTTTTTCGATAATATCGGTTATTAATTCCAGATATTTTTATGGCACAAAATGTATAATTGTAGAATGAGTTTCGTTTATATACGAACCGTCTGTTCGGCGTGGCACAATAATTGTTTCTTTGTTTGTGCCATGGCACAATAATTGTTTCTTTTACTGTTTTACACAATGAAAGTACGGTGGATAGTTGTCTCTGAGGGAAAACTCGTCACGACGTGTACCAGCTGGCACGCCAGGCACAAGGCGGGTTGTACTACTTGCGAAAGAATCACCTCCGCGCTATACATTCACTCACCATGTTCCTTTTTTCCTCCCTCTCGTTATTGAAAATCCATTATTATGCGCTTCACTTTCTTGTCTAACTCTTTGAGGTGAGGAGGTATGAAAAATGTATCAATCTCTTTATAAATTTGGACCTCGATGCCCCTCGATGCGCTACGTGGAAATTTCAAAAGATGTAAGATTTAATATAGGAATTAAAATTCCGTGTACGTGTTCCCCTCCTATGACCGAATGGCTTAAATGGATTATAATGACGTACGTGTCAAACTGACTGAACTGTACTACGTGCCAAGTAATTTAGCCTGGTTATATCGCGAGAAGTCACAGATCATTATCACGTCCGGTTTCCAGAACGAATGTCACTTAAGTCTGGGAAATTTTACAAGAGCTAATATATTAACGCAATTTTAAAGAAGAGCGACGTTAAGTTATCTAAAAATCGCCCGATATGCCATTTCTCCCTTTTACAATATTTCTTATACCTGTAAAAAAAAGAATGCAAAATGTTCTCTCCATTGCGCGAGTTGTTTCTTGTAAGTACTTCTTATATAATAATGATAATAGACACTGAATTTTGGAAAATAATCATTTTGCAAGAAATGCGCGAAACATTTCGCATTATTGCCGAGAGGTAAAAGTGCGCGAAGTCTTCTCCGTATATTTTCTTCAATAGAGTGGTGCACTTAACCACCTCCCTCTCTTGCTCTTTAGTAAAAGCTCTTTTGCTACGGCCAGTTTATACTCTCATTTAACGTTCTTTCTTCTTTTCAATTATCTTACTATCGCTCACATTCCAGGCTGCGAACAAATATGAGTTTGCCGACGATATTTCGGCCATATTCCACCCTATGAATAATTCCTCGCTTGAGAAATCCTTCCGATCATATCTCTTTCGAGCACTAGTTTAAAACACCCTGAGAAAAATATTTGCCGAACAAACGCAAAACACACATACACACCCTTATTCGAGTTTGAAAGCGTGTAACTTCACGGAAACTCACTTTGGAAAATTCTGCGAATATTTACAACACAGATGCTGCAACGTCCTCCCGACTTACGGGAAATGTAAAAAATAATAAACGTATCTCGTATATTATCTATATATTTGCTGGGCGTTGGCCGTGTAATCGTTACTTTGCGATACTTATGGGGTTGTTATTCGGTTTTTCTGTGGTACATGAGTGCCGCACCACAGTTTCGTATTTCTCGCCTCGGTATCTCGGCGTCTTGCGACCTGTTCTCGAAGGAAACGTAGGTAGACGGAAGATGAAAGAGAGGGCCGTCGTTTACGGGCGGTAAGTCGGCCAATTTATGGCACTCAGAAATTTATAGGTTCAATTTCCGCGATATTTAAACGACTCGACGGCGAAATCCTCGCTACCCCCGCCACCCCTAGCCCCCAGCCCCGTGCCACGCGTGCACGCATGCAGTTTTCGCTTCGATTTTTATTATTTCAGCGTTAAAGAAATTATTATTGTTGATTTCCCCGAATCGTCCAATTATTTTGGACTAATTGCGCGAACAAAATTAATAGTTGGAATTTTTTTTGCTTTGTGATACCAAAAATTTAAAATCGTGTGAGCACGTTTACGTAGATCTTTATTTAATACCTTTTTAATAGTATTTCATTGAACACGAAAAATTGATTTAGATTATAACGATAGTTATAATTAGATTTACATTCACTGTTATGCTGAATTTGATCTTAATTTATCGCTCACGATTTTATTGTCATTAATAATTATTGCTTTTCATCACGCGAGTCGCGGTATTTATTGCGAAATGTTGTACTCCGATATACGTGGGTTTTAGAAACGACCTCAATAGAGTTTTCACGAGGAGAATATGTTCACAACACAAAATCCTTGCCAAATATACAGACGTTACTCGTGCCTGGAGAGCGACAAATATAGCGAGCTGGAATATTAATTTAAGCCAACATTATTTCGCGTACGCGGCATTAGAACGGAGTGCGATTAACGTGAATAATTCGAAATATTTTGACTTCGCGACAATAAAGGGACAAACACATAGGCGTCAAGTAAAAATTTTTAAGCCATTGGGTTTGTTAGAAGAGACTTTTTTCGAAAGCTTTTGGAATATCATTGCGTAGCAGTAACCCGATACCTTTCTAATGGCACATCCTCTCTTTCCTACTTCGTTTGGGTAAAATCAATTTAAATATAGTTCGTTAGCCCGACGCGTTGTTATCTCCCAGAGGAAAGAAACGCTGTTATATAGCGACGAGTGGCATCGAGAACCACCGAGGAGCTGCCGGTCGCACTATGCAAATTGAATTTACGTAATAAAATTGCACGATTCTCTGTCGTCCCGGTCGGAGCTCAGAGCTCGGAACACGCAGTATCTTTACGGAAGCGACTCTCTCTCCCCTTCTCCCCCATCCCCTTCCCTCCCCCCCTCCTTTTTGCAACCTTCCTTCGGTAGAGAAGCGCTACGACTGCAGGGGTAAACCCCAGGTGTCTGCCTCATCTCGAGTGGAGTCGTGTTACAGGGGCTGCGGAGGGCTGCCCGTAGAGAGCAGCGTTTCCTGCTCTTTGTCTTCGACGATTCGCGCGGAAATCGTTTGCTCGCAAGTCAGTAGCGCGAGTTATTCGCGAGTCTGTTAGTCGCGTGATACCATCCGCGAAACACCCTCCCGCGGAGGGATGGACTGCATACTCCTGCCTGTCTGTGGAAATCTTTCACGAGGACGCGCATCCTCCCCGTGGATGTAAAATTACAGGAAATTCCGGACTCCCCTTATGAAGCTGAAAAGCGCATTCGTATATTCCCGCGTACGTCAATCCGCAGGCGGAGCGCGTCTCGCGAAACGTAACTCGCGAGGCGATTTTGTTCCTTTTTTCCTTTCTCAAAGTGTCTTCGCCGTAGTACTGTAACAGTACTTTCGTAAGTCTGTTACGTTGGAATATTACAAAGCGAATTTTCTTGCGACGTATTGCGAGACAGTTTCAGCCGCGGTGTCTGTCGCAACGTGCCAGACGTTGGCAAGACGCTCATTTTGCAAGAAACGATAACTCAACGAGTGTCCACCGCGTTGTCCATAATTATATAATCGGCGCTCGAATCCTCGAGATACTCTCTCTCTCTATACTTAGTAAGTCACAATCGATGAAACTTAGCAACAGGATACTGACGTATTTACCTGAAACTGAATGATTACTTAAGGTTTATTTCAATAATTACTGTCCTCAATTTACACACAGAAAAAACAGTTTCTGAACATAGATCTGAAAAATAATGTTGTTGAGCCATCAAAATAATTATATATAGGACATTTAATTGTTAGAATACAAAAAAATTTTGCAATATTTTCATCATATTTAAATACTTTTTACTTATTGCTAATAATAATAATAATAATAATTTTGATGAGCTAGCAAAATAAATGTTCCGTTTGATCCGTATCTGTATCAAATTTTTTAAATCTTATAGCGAAATTATTCTTTCCGTGCAGCGTTAAACTCACAGGAAGAAAGGCGTGTCTCTGATCATTCTGTATACATCAGTTCAAGGAAAATCAATTATTTACTTCCGGTCCTACTACACGCACACGCAGGTGCATCCGGAATCTGACCGACGGTGCAACGATTTTGGAGGAAGGCCAGTGCGCCCTGAATCCCGCAATCGTTCCCGCAATATAACACGCAACATTTCGTACATTCGTGCATTCGTGTGATTTTCGTGCCACGCGAAGTCCGCCGTTTTAAGCGGGATAGCGAGAACGAGGGCGAGAACACGAGCGTGAAAATCGGTTACGTGGATATTGCGGAAAAACGAGCGAGCTCAGAAGACTGCGCCGTCCGTCTCCGCAAAGAGCATTGTCGTTACGTGTATATCTCATCCCGCATCTCGCGCACGTTCATCCCGCTGTATCATCCGCCGGTTTACGTCTTTTCGCTCTCAATTATGCAAAATCGCAGTGTCGAGCGCGGTGGTGCATTTTCGTGCGCCGAGGATATGCGGTTAAGCCCCCGCCTCTCTCGTACCTCCCGAAAGCGTTTTGCGGCCTGCTTAAAATTGCTCGGTCGAGTCAAGGGGGAAGCAAAGATCGAGTCGTTACTTAACGGGGGGGGGGGAGGATTAGACAGGGGGGGATCGCGAATAGGATTGAAAATATCCTGAAAGCGAGTTAACTCGTTTATTCGCCAAGTACCGTAATTCAGGTCGGTAATTTCGTAAACACGTCTTCTCACTGCAGGTTATAAATTAATCGATCACAGAGGTGAGTCTTAAATCATCACCGCATCAGGCAAAAAGACGTCTCATTGAGAAATATGGAGGAACACGTGTTAATTTGGCACCCTTCGAACGCTCCGGTTTAACGGTGCGTGTAATCGAATATCTCATTCAAATTACATTTCCCATGTTTGCTTACACATATTGTGCGGAACGTGTAATCGCGATTATTGCATAACCAATGGCGTCGGGCCGCGATATATCCTTTCGCTTCATGGTACCCATACTGGTTTTCTCGCCGGGCCCACGTTCCTTTGTGCTTCGCACGCACACCGACCGGATCTGCAACAATACCGAGGCGGCAATTTTCTCGAGAATCCTTTCTCGCGAACACCGACGGCCGCGAATGGCGGATCCAAAGAAAATAACGTCGCGAGCATGTCGTAACTTGTCGACCTAAGCATCGTTAACAATTGCAAAAGACAGTTCCTCGATGAGGAACCCTCCGGGACACCCTGTACATCTACTCGGCTTAATTAAACGTTCGATATTATAAAATTGATTATGCTTTAGGTGCGGCATCGAAGATTTTATCTACCATCAATTTTCCACTACGCAACCGGAGAAAGAGAAGGAGGAAGGGGGGGGGGGCAGGTGCGGTCGCTCTGGTTAATTGAAGTCTTAATAATTAACAAATATAAAATACGTCTTTGTGCATTCATAACATTTAAGTCGTAACATTTCGCGTTTTTATAAAAAATGCAGATTACATCGCAGATGATTAAACTGCGACCGCGCATGGAGCGCGAATAATCATCAGGATGATTTACCGAATAGGTTTAATCACGGGTCAAATCGTTATTCTACACGTTGAAAACCGCGTGATGTTTTCGAATTTAAACTCTATTAACGCCTATAAAATCTGGAGCAAATTTGGAGGTCGCGAGATCCAACTTCGTCCGATCGCGTTCTTATCTCGCGGATTATCAGGTTGCTCCCCTCGAAACTTTCGATCCCCCTTTCGGGGCGAAATTCTCACCTCTCGAAACCGCGACGGTAGTTGAAAATTCAACGATTGAGCACCACTGCGAGGACTCCTTGGGCGCCCGCGCGCGTACGGCACGCTATGCGCCAGTCTTTTACCGGAGCGAAGGGCAGAGCAGCGAAACTGCGAACCGGCGTGGCGCGGCATGGCGCGGCGCGACGCGGCGGTATATCGGCACACATTCTGTTCCGTCTGCACGACGCGCGCGTGCACACACGTGCGCGCACGGACACACGTAACGCGCGACGGCGCACCGACACACCCACACAGTCGCGCATACCGCACGTACGTAGTACGCGCGGCTGCCGCCGCCGCGTAAGGGTGCGCTGGTACTATTCCCCCTCGCGTCCCAACCTAACCTATCTACCCCTACCCCGTCTGGGATCCCTTCAGCCGGCCGATCCCTCATCCCCACCACTCCCCGCGCTCAGTAGGCGCCCCACCACCGCGGCGTGTAGACGGCTGAAGCGCGTATACAGCTGCCACACACCGCCGCGCTTCGGAGTGCGCGAGGCTCGTCGCGAGAGACGTGAGACCGCGCATTGACGCCGTCGTCGTTCCTGTCCGGTCGATCGGTCCCGCGGTCGACCGCTAACCTAAAAAATCAACGAGGAACTTGTGACGCCGCCGGCAGGGTGCTGGGACCCTCCACGGTACGCTAAGCACGCCGGTGTGTTCCTTTGTGTGTCGCGCCGCGCACGTTCGCAACGTGCGCGATCCTTTGTCTCTCGGCGTTTCTCGAGACGGCGAGATCGGCGCGTTACCGGCGCGCTTCTTCGTCCGCACGCGTCTCTCCGTGTGCGCGGGCGCACGCGTGTCTAACGCCTCTAACGTGGACACGTTCGGTCCGGATAATACCTGCCTAACCTACCGCGACCTTGAACTTGTGTGCCTGTGACTATTCCGCGGCCGATCGCCCTCTCTCGAGACACGACAGCCAGGGTGGGAGAACGAGGGAGAAAAAGTGGGTGAGAGAAAGAGAGACGGAGAAGCCAACGAGTGAGGGAGCCGGCGACGTTGGGATCCTGGAAGTGAACGAGGATGTTTCCCTACGCAACCTTCCCGGCGATGGGGTAAGATACTCAAACTTTTTCTCTCTTTAATCGGCGTCCTCTACCCACTCGGGAGTATTTCGGGGTATCGGAAGGGACAGTGTTATTTCCCACGGGGAAATCGAGGCCCGCAATCGGCGGTGTCGGTTTTCCCGGCGACGCGATTCGCGCGCCTGCCGACATTGTTTTTTTCCGTGGGGATATTTTTCAGGCGCGGGCGCGCGAGTGTTTTCGGATAGTTGTAAAAACATCCGCCCGCGTTTTTGCCTCCGTTGGGAGAACAACGCGTGGGTGGTCGAACGACAGTTTTCGATCGACGTGCCCGCGAGGTTCCTCTCGCGATCGAAATCCAAAAAATCCCGACGTTTCTCTCCGTGCATGAGACGAGATTTTTCAGAGACGATCCTTCCTTTGTTTTGCAATACAAACATCCGCATCCTGGCGACGCATTTTTATATTTCTCCTGTCCGGAAACAACGGATCCTGGCCGGAAAGCGTCGTGAATCATGCGAGATTTCAGGTGAGGGAGAATCATTGAGATCTGGTATTCCGTGAGAAAACCTTCGGACGAACTGTATTTATTATTGTAAATCTGGAAGGCGAAACGTGAGCCTTCGTAAACGAAAGGCTGCCTGTGCCCGTGTTTCTCCTCGAATCCCCTCCCCTTTTCCTCAGTTTGTTTTTGTCACGCTGTCACGCTCTCAACGCTGGCCCGATCGTCGCTTTGTGTATAAACCCGCTCGGCGTATCTCGCTAAATCGTATTTCCTTCAAGAAGTACGTTAAACGTTGTAAATATGTTTCCCGTTACTAAACAGGAGAAACTTCCTTTTCGGAGAATTCGCCGTTCGAGCAACTGAGATCTCAATTTAAATTCTTGCAAAATTATATAACGTCGGCGTTTAAATCTACACAATGAATATTAGTCGGTGATACAACCTATTAGATCGTTCAAATTAACAGTTCGCCGAAGGTCAACTCGCGCCGAACGCACGCGTCTCCTCTCGCAAATTCTTGCGCGGAGAAATTAATTGACAGATGGAGAGATCATTTTCACCAATGTCCGCCCGTGATGCTCCATCGAGATGACGCCCGTTTATTGGCAGGAGCTACATTTATGACATTCATAGTTTGGCCTATGCCTCCTTCTATTCCGTCTCCTTTTTCCCGTTAATATCCGTCCGTTTCTCTCTTCCTTCCGGGCTCTCCTCTCATGCGCTTTTCTCTCGCGCGATCGCTCGCTCGTCCGCCCGCTTTCCCGGCGACGCCTCGTCACGGAATCGCGATTAAATCGATCCGACCGGGAGACCGGGATCAAATCGTCAGTCACCGATCTCTGTGTGTGAAGAGAGAAAAAGGGAGAGGAAAAGAAGCGCCGGACGATGGCGATCGCTCCTTTCTCTTTGCCTTTCTCGCGCTATCTCTCTCTCTCTCTTTCTCTCCTTTTCTCTCTCTCTCTTTTTCTCCTCCTCGCTTCTTTTCGTTGAAAAGCTTCCTACGTTGTCCTGGCAACGCGATGTCGCGGCAGGGCAGAGAACACGAGACGAGCTGTCACGATCACGTTAGGTTAGATTAGGTTAGCTTAGGTCGGCAACTCCTTCGTCTGCTTTTGCCCTCTCTCTCCTCTCCCTCTCTCTCTCTCTTTCGCTCACCCTTTTCCATCCACCGCGAGATCGGGTCGTCATGGCGACGTCAAAACAAGACGCGGAATAATATCCAGTGATGCACGGAACATCTTGACGATCTTGCGATTCGTACGGATGTTTCATCGATATTTTACGCCAGATTTCATCCATCGGTGAGAAACCTGACTCTGCCAAGCACGGCATTAAATGTATGTTCTCCTACATGAATTTTTTTCTACCAATTCCATCAATGAATTGGTGAATTAACTCAGGCATATATAATTTTCTCGCTTCTTTTCCTTTTTTCGCGCACAGATCGTGACGACGTCGCACGAGGGTCGTGAAATTTTACTTCAGAAATCGTGCGAGAAATAAATCCAGAAAAGGATTTTTTTTGTACAAAAAATATGCAAAACGATTTTTTACATGTAAATGATTTTAAACGAGGCGAACATGATGATGGCAATTATAATATCTTTTATTTATAGAAATAATAATTTTTTTATACATGCAATGCAATTTTTATGCGCGAATAATTTTGAGTGGCGTCAACGATATATACGATACATAAAAATTTTATATTTTATATTTATTTCACGAAATAGATTCGTTTTGAGTTACGCGTATTTATATAATTTATATACATGGAAAGAAATTTCATTGATCAATGAAATATACACACACAAAATTTATTAAATCAAGACTACATTTTTTCATATAAATCAAAATATTATAATCTTCAAATAGAAATTTGAGCAAAAAATATACTTGCGTCAATATAAATTCTATCAAATCAAGACTAAAATTTTTAAAAAGATTATAATATTTTTGCTCATATATGAGAATATATTTGTCTTGATTTAAAATTAACTCTCTCTCTCTCTCTCTCTCTCTCTCTCTCTCTCTCTCTGTGTGTGTGTGTGTGTGTGTGTGTGTGTGTGTGTGTGTGTGTGTGTGTGTGTGTGTGTGTGTGTGTGTTTCTTTGTCAAGATGTTATTAAATTAACAAAATTATTTTTACCTAGTTAGATCTAATTAGATTGGTATATAATATTTTTTTCCGTATATCATGCGTATTGTCGAAATTGAAAAATACAAAAAGCGAATACTTCGCGTTCTTGTTACGTTACCACACAAAGGATCGTAGCCTCGTCTCGATAACTTTTGCTCGACGTTTGCGTGTCTGGGACTCCCTCGAAACAACGCGATATCTCAACTATTCTCGATACAGAATCCACGGTGCAGAAAAAAAGAAAGACGGAAAAACAAACGGGGAATCGATCTCAGTTTCCAATGACATAGACCTTGATCGAAGCGCAACACCGTCGTGTTTTCTCTTCTCCCGCCGTTCTTCTTTCGCATCCCCCTCGCCTTCCCGAGTTTCGCTTCTATTTTCATAATTTTTCGTTTTTCTCGCTGATTGCTTTTCTCTCTCTGTCTCTTTTATTTCTTGCGTTCTACAAGATCCCTACGCAGATTGAAAATGACGCTCTCTCTCTTCTTTTTTCCTCCTTAGTCATAGTTCGTCTAAGTAAATTGGATATAAGTAGGTATATCAAGGTGCACGAGCATTGAGTCTATAGACATTTATTTTTATGCGATATGCGAACCAATCAAATGAATTTATTGTTACTTGCTAAATATTAATTTTAAATATGATAGAGTCATAATGCATCATGCGATGATGTGCGTTACGCATATGCGGAATTGTGATGGCGTATAAAGGTGCCAAATTATAATCGACATATGAGATTTCGTCGTTTAATCAGCTATTATATGCCGACGTTACATATAACGCTACAATCGCGTGGTTAATCTCTAATTGCATTTTAGTCATAGGACACCTGCCTAATTGAAGTTGTAACAAGCGGTCGGTAAAACGTTAGCGACTCGTCGCACCGCTAAAACTATTTTATCGTTCATTAACGACACGTGGTGCGTTTCCGACGAATAATGCGGAAAAAACACGATTGCATAGAATTTTACGCAATATCTTGGTAAAATATTCGTTCCGTGCGAATCTTTATGCAATATGTTAATTATTCATCATTATTTAAATTGATGCTAGTGCAAAGAAATGAAATGCTGGCGATTATTGTGCATCCTCATATCTTGAAATATATTTTCGATTTTGAAATGTAAAAATTACTTTGGACTTTGTCAAAGTCGGAACTTGCATAGCGTAGAAATAATTAGATATGCTCTATAGAAATAGCTACGCGAGTCGCGCAAAGCTGTTTATGCTTGCCTTGCGTCAATGCAGGCGCAGAATTCAGTTTCTTTTTCGAGCTACGCTCCGAGACGAATGTCTCCAATCGTGATTCACGGTGATCGATTAACGACTATTGAGAGATTTATCGTTATTCAGTGAAGCGCGCAGTATATCTTTCTCTCTCTCCCTCTGTCTCCTTCTCTCTTTCTCTCGCCTTCCTCCTTGTCTTTCTCTTTCGTTATTTCTACTTGACTGGCGTTGATAATTCTATGTAAGAGGAACCCGGACGGAGAAAATTATTCGATTGGATCGGTTGAAATTCGAGTGACAGTCCAGCGAAGAAAAGTGTCGCGGTTGACATAGCCGGGATTCTTATTTGATCGAATCCGTTTTATCGATCATAAAGCTGTCATGGCGACGACATTGCCTCTTGCGTAATGCCACTTGGAAACGTGATTCGACGGGGGGAGATACCTTTGCCGAGCATCGAATTACTCGCGGCGGCTTGCTCACGGCAACTTGCACATACAACGTTCCACAATCTTGTACTTGGAGCAGCTTCGCGATCGATATTATGCAATCACGTGACGAGCACTGTTTCGTACTGCAAAATTTCCTCGCGCGTTTCTCGCATTCTTATTTACTCGAGCCGAATAGATAAATAGCCGAATCCGTCCTCTTTCATCTTCAGATCTTCGCATTGCGAAGCACGCGATCGAATTTTAACAACGCGGAATTTACGAATGCGCGATCCGAACGCGTATCGAATGGATAGTGGAAGTACGGATGGATAATCATTAATTTATCGCGGCGAATTAATAATTGACGGTTAGCGATAATACTAGGTTTGATAAATGTTTTTTTTACGAAGTAGATTATGAGATTATGCGTTTCTAATTATCGTTGGAAATTATTCGGCAAATATGTTTCTCGATCATACTCGACATAGCAAATAATATTTATACAATTCTTTATTTTTTTCTCTTATCTTTTCCTGAGTTTTTTTACTTCTGAACCTCTCTTAACGACAATGACGATTTCGCGCCGGCTGATGTTCCGTTTTCAATTCGTGACAGCAAATACGCATAACGGTGAAGAGGCGAAGAGCGGGAATCGCGATTGTGGTTCGTTCCTCGAGAAAAGCCACGGCCACCGCTCGATGCCAGTTTTTGGCCGCGCTAAACACCTTTTCGCTCCTTTTTTCCCCTCTCGAGCTTCGACGCGATGCATTTGTCCTGTCTGCGAAACGTCCCGTTTTTAACGAGCGAACTGGGTGAAGGGCAGGAGGGGGAGGGGGCCCGCACGGCGCGCGATCTCGCCCCGATATCGTTTCGCGCACGCCGAATGATTTATGAGGCGACGCGAAGCGTTTTTCCCCGCGTCCACTTGGGAGAGAGAGAGAGATTAGTTCGAGCGATGCGTACGGGCGGTTAAAAGTGACGCGCGTGCACGCATATAAATACACGTCGTGTTACGTTCTGTATTTCGTCACCACTCCCCGCCCGTCGTCCGAGCGATCGTCTCCCACGCGCAAAAATATTTTGCATCGGTAGCGTTAAATCGCGTAAACTTTCTCACACTGCGTCTGTGCGCGAGGTGCCCATGCGTTTTTTGACATCGAGAAATTCGGCGGACTCGCGTGGAAATTACATTGGTTTCGGGAACAACAGCAGCGGCAACAGTAACAGCAACAGCGGCGGCGGCGCACGATTACGAGGCTCTCGTATAAATGTCGAAAAACAACCGTCTGCTCATGTAAATATATTGCTCCTCGTCGGAATTCAACCCAGTTGCATTAACCGGCTTTAATTAACTCGCCGCAGGTAACGTGGTGTTAAAAAAAAAAAAAAAAAAAAAAACAGTCGTTGCTTAACGAGTAATAAAATGTAAATGAATGACACAGCAGACTTAATCAAATATATGATAAATTTCGAGTTTAGTGCGAGCGAGACTTCAAAATTTATTGTTTCCTTTTATAAACATCTTGCGATCGTGACAGAGAAAAAAATGCATTTACATAAAATATGGAACAAGCGAGATTGATTTCGATGGCCGTTGGCGAAGTTGAGGCTTAACGATCCGCGAGATACGCGAAAGGCGTGGTGCGCTGATAAGATTCGCTCTGCAACGAACACTGTTCTCTTTCTCTCGATTTCATCTGGCCTCTGATTGAGGAGAGGTGCCACAGTCCTCACGAACGAGACGCCAAGGTCGAGCATTCCTTCACTTCGCTCGATTTTTGCTTCTTTATTTGCCTCTCCATGCGGCGCGCTGGCCTCTCTCCGTCTCTTTTCTCTCTTTCTCCTTTTCTGCTTCTCATCTCTTTTCTCATCGTTCTCTTCGACTTTACGTACGTCGGTCCTTGCTTCCCGCCGATTTCTCATTTATTTAATATCTCATAGTTTCCTTTCTTTCTTTCGCGAAAACTGATATTTTAGAATAATATTTCTCTAATGTGAGCAACAGCTATCTGAAAGAAAGAACTATGCGAAAAATTATGAACAAGTAAAATTTATGCAATTTTTAATAGAAATGTATACATTTATAATATATACATTTTTATTATAAATATATTGTCAATTAAACAATAACTTTTGTATTCATTTATATTTATACATACTTTTTTATAATAATGCAGCTATTAATACATATAATAATTTTATATTCTATTTTATATTGAACGAGATTAATTACGAAAATGTATAATGTCTGAGTCAGCAGACTTGATCGTCTTACAAATTCAACCGATATCGCATTAATTTATTTTTTATATATTTCAATCCTATTTTTCGTTCGGATGAACATTCACATATTTCTTAGCGAATCAGTCGTAATAAGTCATCTTCAAAAATAATACACAGGAAATATTCTTGATATATGATACATTCTTGACAATTGTCAAGAAATTTCCGTGAATTCGATCGCGATCTGGCTTTGATAATTATATCCCGATAATTAATGCTAATCCGATTTCTCATTGATACCTGACTGCCAATTGCGGTAAATTATTCACATCAATATGGATTAAGTCTACGCGAATACATTGAAATTGCGGATTCAGATTCCCGTTTATGAAGTCTCCTCAATTACCGTAGAATAACGTGGATTATTTATGCCGCGGTGTTAATAATTCCTAGGCTTCTCCCTCAGAGAGATTCATGGTGCAAGAGCTATTGATCTTTGCGGAGAATCGAAGTCCGCTCGAACCGATTCTTCGAGAGAGTCCACGCGATATGAAACTTCATTTCATCCGTCAGAATTATTCTGTTTGCAATTGTAAGTGACTTCCTTCCATTAGAAACGCAATGAGCAACGCGATAAAACGACTCGACGTCGCGAATCTCGATGCCAGTTATGTTGACCGAATTTATTTACCGTTACAAGTGCAGACTCGGCGGCATTAGAAAACCTGTTGTACTTTCGTTGTATCTGTTGTATGGCGATGTGACGCGAATTAATACGTTTAATTAAATAAAAATGATTAGATATAGATTCGGGTAAAAATGAAATCGGATGAATATATGCGAATATCGCGTATATCCATCACGTTATAGGTCCGTCGAAAGTCCGGCGTACACATAAAATTTGCGGTGGGTTTCGAAGGAATTCCCGACGAATAGCCGGACCCATGGTCCCAGGGGCTCCAAAATCTTTGCCAGGTGTGCAGGAACAGCTGCTCTCTCACCGCGTTGGGGATACGTGCAAAACTTCTTTCTATACGCGCTGGCACGAGATGCATTTTATTTAAAGATGACGAATGCGAAATAGATTTATCGCCCTGCTGAGGCGCGTTTCGCCAGCCGTTTTTCTTCCCGAGCGTAATGATACGGCCGTTGCGATGCGATGCAAACTGTGTTTTTATAAATCGCAGAGTAAAAAATATCTACTCCCACTGACTATTAAATTCGACTTAATAAGTTTTCCAGAAAATTACAATATTGTGCTTAAATTCAATAATATCTCGTTTTATTAAATATATCAAAGGATTTTTGTAACTTTGTTACATAATTAACGTTACGTGGAATCTTTTTGAAGTTTTTACACAATGCGAAACGGTAGATTGTAAAAACTATCGCGCTATGATTTCGGTCGAAGAGTTCTCGAACTGAATGTGAAAAGAGCGAGGCTAAAACCGCCAATCTCCGACGTTGGAACACGAAAACCATCCGGTTCGAAACCTGCCTCGTTTACCAGCTGGCGCGATCTTTTCCGGTACAGAGAACGTACGGTCGCTTCGGAAAGTGCCTAATCGTGTTGCCACACGATACCGCGACGAAGGTAAAATCGAATCGATTATACCACTCCGAAAACAGGAAATGCATTTTCATATCCTGCGCGCAACTACGTCCAACGAGAGATGACGTCGCTGGTTAACGCAATAATTCACGAAATAATTAAAGCGAGCCAGTCGACTGCCAGCAGAATCAAGATCCTGCCAATTACAGGCGCGGAATATCGCGTGCGATAGAGTTACGCGATATGTTACGAGACGCGCTTTTCCGCGCTGTTTACTCTGTCGTTTTCTGGGACGTAACTTGCGCAACGTAATCGCAACTGCGATTCCATCTAGCACTGTTGCTGAAAAGCCAACACCGACCACATCTAACGTGTCCCAAGTCCGCACGGCCAAATCGACGACTTTCTCGCTTGCATCAGGCGCACCTTTTTCATCCCGGCCTCTCTCGTGCCTTTTCCGCTCTCGCTTTCTACAAATGTGTTCGTTCGCTCGCGAACGAATGCGTGGCACCGCCGTAAATTACTCACGGAAAGCTCCGCTCGGTTAGAATCGAGAACTTTACGTGACTAATCATCTGGGGACTTCCCGTTCTACGTATGTGTGTGCGTTTGTTTTACTCCCATTTTTATGAAGATGACGTATTAAACAATCGCGCCGTTGTGCCTCTACCTTATTAGCGGAGAAAATCTCGTAGCGTAGGTAGCTGAGGGATCGAATGCCCGACATCACGTCGAATTGCCAATTACGTTATTACGTCGAGTCTAGAATCAGCGAGAGAGCCTCTGCCTCTTCTTCTTCGTCCGCAACTCGGACGCGTCCCGAAAGAAAAAGCGACGCGGCGAGTTCCGTGGAAATGCATTCCGTGCCGGGCGCATCGCGCCGCCGCATCTGCCGAAGGCCGTGTTGCACGACAGTAGGCAGACAGGCCGGGCAAGCAGGCGGCCTGTCGGCCTCTGCAGTCCCAGAGAGCAGGATCGTTGTACCGTCGTTGAATGGGCTCTTTGTGTCGGCCCGATGATGATGCGAGCCGCACGATGGCGCCGACACGATGGGCTTCTCTCCGAGCCGTTCCTCGAAACCGATGGTTGAGCATTGAGTAGACGGACGGCGAGGGACGGTCACAAGGTAGAGGGAAAAAATTAGTCGAATCGATATCGAACCGAACGTGACCGTGTGCGATCGTTAGATGTTGATCGATATTGTAGTCTCTCCGCGAGATCGTAGATGATCACGTCTACGTGATCACGTCTAACCCCGCTAGACGACACGGTCTGGCGCATTATTACGAAACGACGATCAACAGCTGTCGTATGGCCGCCGCGCATTGGGGGGTGCAAGGAGGAAAGCAGAAAGGGCCTGCGAGACTGGATCTGCACGAACTATCACCTGGCCCGACCCGGCGCAGACCCGTCGGGCTTCTATTATCACGTGGCAGTTACTGTAGCGGAGATCCGATCCAATCCCGATTTCGTGCCTCGTACCCTCTTTTTGCTCTCGGCTCTACGTAGAGAACTGCTGTATATTATGCGGAGAACCATAAGGGTGCAAAGACGTGTGTGTCAATTATTTTTTTAAATACGTACAAACCAAGAAGTGCTCCATTTTATTTCTGGTGTGTGTGTGTGTGTGTGTGTGTGTGTGTGTGTGTGTGTGTGTGTGTGTGTGTGTGTGTGTGTATTTTTAGAGATAATAGATAACAAATTATGCAGTTTTTTTTCATTGATGATAAATTCTCAATTTTCACTTTTGGCATTAAAACGAAATGAGTACACAGATTCATCGAGGAATCTTCATTAAAATATAATGCGCTGGAAACGGGACATTATGAATATACGCGCGCGCGCGTGTGTTTGTGTGAGGGCTGTCGGATGCGAACAAAATCACGTTACGCATGTAAATATGTCAGTTTAAATACTAATATAAATATCGTACATCGTATGTTCACCGAGAAGGGTATTATTCGCGCAGTTATCCGCCAAACATACTTTATCCGATTAAACGCAAACGGCCGCTAAAATCTGTAGTGGCATCCTGGAAATGGTGTGCAATAATATTTTTACATCGTATCTTCCACAAGGAATGAATGGCACGGGGGGTGAAGGGGTGGGGATGGATCGATTCATAAACAACCCGACGGTAGCCAAAGAAACGACTCACGTGGTATCGCGTTCGATTGACGTCTTCTGCAAATAATATTCGGTATGCGTGCAACGAACAACACCTTAATATAAGATAAAATTTCACTTTATTGATCCAAGAAATTCTCTCCTTCCGTCACCGTTGAACAATCGTCGTTAAGCGAGGAATATCACGATATGTATACAATAATTACGTATATCTTTAAATTAAGAGCGATTTTTTCCGTCTCTTTTCCACTAATAATAATCATCTCCAATCTTATCGGTCACGTTGCCGTCGGCATCTAGCATCGGTTCGTGTCTCATCAGTCTGTAGCGATTGTCCAGATGAATGGCCGGTTTCGGCTTGGTGATTGTTATCAGCTAAAACAGAGAAGTATTGCAGAGAAGTATTTTTAGAAACGTAAATTGTACGGAATTCGCTTTCCTATCTTAAATTCATGATAATTATCAGTATCAAAATAAATACCTTGGCAATGGAATTACGAATTTAATTTTATACAGTATTTCTATAATATATGTATGACCGTGTATGTATTTATCTTTCAATAATGATTATAAAATATTTAATAAATTTGTATTCTATGTACACAGGATAATAATAGCAGTTAAACAAGACTAACTAAATAATTTGATCGAATGACTAATCGAAAGCTCTATTTTGTCAGCTTATCATCAACGATTCCTTCCAGTATCGATCGACGTCTACACCTGTCCGTTCTATTGACAATCTCTGGATACTTGTCCTCCGAAATATGTCGAATACGTCTTACATTGCTTCGTGACGTGACGTCATCTTGACGTGCCGCGGAGTTCTTAATGAAGGACGGAAGAGAGCAACAAGAGGACGAGGGCGCCATTAGCGTTCGAAAGTCGACGCGACAGTCATGCAGTGTCGTGTACTGAAAATCCTGGCGACGTCACTCGCAATAAGCCGCTTACCCCGTGTACTCGTATCCTCTCTTGCAAACCGTCTACCCTCCAGACTACGAACTTTCTCGTTGTTGTGGCTGTCAATATTAAACCGAGTCGCGTTTCGTGTGCCAATGACGACAACAGTTACGAGGGCCATCATGATCTCGGAGACATTAATCGTTTGACAGTGGCGAACGAGAAAATTCGCGATATCCGGTTCTTCCCTCCCGTCTCATCTCGGTTGCGAAACAATATTGGGCGATGATCGGATAATCGTTCGCAGAGTGCGGAAATAATATATAAAATATTTTTTTCACTTTTACATTTTTTTATCATTTTATATTATGTTTTTATTGAATGAAAATATTATTGTCGAGGAATCTTGTTTATGTTGCGATCGCGTCAACGCGAATTCCGGTCCTTGAAGCGGTGACGTCGGCATCGATAAGAGATTTTTCGGGTTCGAAAACGAGCGGCGAGGACGTGCCTACGTGGCGTTTTTTGTATTTACTCGAGTTCTTTTGTGCGCGCGAAGGGATGGCGCGATGAAAGACCTGAGCCGAACAAAAAGCACAAAAGCTATCTCAGAGCCGAAGCAATGGCCGCCGACTTCGCACCCTTTCCCTCCCCATAAACGAGATTTGTTGTAACCTCTCGTCGTGGTCCCCCCGCGAGCGAGAGAGGGGAGGGGGCTTGTCTTTATTGTGAAATAATGACGGTCGGAGCGCGAGACGCGCCAGAAGAGCGAAGATATCGGCAATTTTCGCGTATCGGGCGTTAATTAATTCCGCGAAGTTCGCTCCGCCGACGACAGTCGCAAATCAAGAGGAACGGAGCGATCGAACGAAACGTGCACGCCCTACTTTTGCCACGAGTTGAATTTTCGCCGTGGGCGAGAGCGTGACGACAATCGTTTACGAAACCTATCGGAAACACAATTGGTGGATCGGCGGCGGTAACGAGATTGGTAGCGAGAAGGAGATTTCGCGCGAATGTGTCTGTTCGGTGAAAGGCTGCATCTCTTTGAGAGGCGTTTTCTTCGAGGATGTAAGAGCGAGGACGAGGAGGAAAAGGAAGAGAGAGAGAGAGAGAGAGAGAGAGAGAGAAGTAGCGGAGGAAAGGCGCGCGCGCCCGTGCGCAACATCGCCGAATATGGATTTAATGCGGCACGGCGGAAATCGAATTATGTCATTAGAAGCCACAAAGGAGACACTCGCGTGGAAACCTTTGCAAAACCTTGTTGGTAAGCCGAATGCGCCTGACCCGAATACATACGGGTCTTCACTGGCCGAGTCATTCGATTGCAGCTTTCTTCTTTTTTTTTTTATGGTTTCCGCCGCGGATCGGGTAACACGATTGTATCTAAATAAACCTCTTTTGACAATTTAATCGATTCGTTGTAATAAGGGGATATGATGAAAAAAAGATTTCGGTTTACCTCATTAATTAATTAATGTCAATGTCCGCAAGAGGAAACGGCACTTGGCTTCAAAGCAGCTGTTAATCGATCGCGATTCCCGCTCAATTCCGTAACCTTCCCCTTCTCACTTAATCTGTTTTCGTAATTAAGGACTTAAAGGCTCGCGAATAATGCTCGAAAATCGCACGACCCCGTTTACTCGATGCGGTCGGTCCCCATAAATTTTCGTTAAAGTTAATGGAAATTTAATCAATCCTCCCGTTCCAGTTCTGCATTTAGGCAGAAACAGAAGATTTTATTAGCGTTAATTAATATTTACGGGGACGGGCGGCGTGTTCTATGATTCGATGGCGTGCGAACAATAGAATTTTCTTTCGTATTTGACTAAAGTGTTAAGCGGAACTATGCTGCAATCGTACACATATATACGTTATAATACACATGTACACAAGGTATATGTAAGCGACGCCGGTGGGTTAGCTGTTTGCTCGCCGTATAAACCCCGACACTTCGGAAAATGTTCGTTATACGTGTGCCCTGAATCGGCTGATCAGATTCCGATAGACTTTGTACTAAATATCTAATATCCGGCGAAGCCCGGCACGCGGAGATTTACGGTATATTCTCGTGTCCCAACTCCACTGGCCGCGCCGTTACATGCTCTCGTCGATAAGTCGCGTCGCTCTATGTAATATACGGTGTGATACGTATACTAAGATGTTGACGACGGGCTTGACGGGCTCTCTCGAAGCGACAAAAGCACTCTCCTCTCTTTGTAACTGCTCGCAACTTTTTAATCTCGTGGAGAAACAATAAAGTGTTTCGAACTCCGGGGACACGAGGCGTTTACGAGGCGGCAATAATTCAGAGGTGTTTCACGTGAAAAGTACGCGGGGGCTACTACCGCCGCTCGAACGGTTCTGTACTCCGAGAGGAGTATTTAATTTAATAAATAATGAAGGCGAACGATATCCTCCCCCTCCACGTTGCGCGTCTCCGATTGCCCGGAAAGATTAAACCGCGCCGGATTCCTGGAGCCGGCTACGCTGCTTTCGCAGACCCGCTGTCTACCCCTACGGCGTATTGATCTCAAGGGATGATTTTTAAGACGAGTTTCGCGCCAAGTGCCACAGATGGCATCACCTTGCAGCCGACGAGAGTTCACAGAGACCCTCGAATTTATTGTACATGCTCTCGACTCGAAACGCCGCGTTTCGCGTAAACATCACGAATAAATATTTTACAAACTCGGACGTTTTCATAATTAACGACGTGCAGCATCGTTCCCCCCTCCTCCCCAACGCGTCTTATTGTGTTTCCGATTAATTGCATTTGCGCATGATGTATTTACGTGCATAATTTAAGGATCATATTTTCGGTGGCATCGAGCATATTTAAGAGAGAGGGAGATAATAATCAGACATCAATATAAAAAAAAATATTTTATCGGATCGGACGAACGCGATAGCGTGACTCGAAATAAAAATTAAGAAGTATTTATCTTGTATAAAATCCTCCTCCTCCGACACTTTGTCGCGAGTTAACTCGCAACAAGTTCGTATTAACTTCATACTTACATTCCATAATAATTAATAAGAGACAGACATAAATAAGGGAACTTTCTGGACGTGGAGCGGAAACTTCTGAAAGCTCACTTTGCGGGGAGGCGTTTTTATTATCTTCTTGCGTAGCGCGATATTACGAAGTTTGGAAGGAAAGACTCCTTACTGCACGTCGCGCGATAAAAATATATGGAAACGCGAGGACTGAGATCACCTCGTGTACAAGTTTAGATATCCGTTTCGCGAATAGACAAGAATGATTCCCATGTTTGTTTCCGACCAATAATTTATGAAGCGAAATACAGATTTTCGCAATAACTCCGAGATCTCGAACGTCGAGCTCGCCGAGGTCATAACGATTTCACGAGCTTCGGAAAAAGAAAAAGTATTAATAAAATATCACGCAGTTTTCTTCCGCTGTGTGCAACGCGAAAGATGCAACCGAACATCGCACTCTCGGGGGGGGGGGGGTTGAAGAGTTTAAACGCCACATGACGGGGAAAGGAAGGGTATTCCCGAACACACTTATGCCGATCGCGCGAATGTTTGACGATTATGTCAGTGTATACGCCGCCGAGGTTATTGACCAGGAAGTCGGCTTCGTCAAGGGTGGAAAGGCGGCGTCGACGACGGCAGCGGCGGTGGCGGTGGCGGCGGTTCGAACGAGGGGAACGAAGAGGTAACAACCGAGTTCGCCCGCTGTTCTCTCAGAAAGGGTAGGAGTATTACAGATCTGCAATACAGTCGCCGTTCCCTTTTGCATGGCGGTTCGTTCACGACTATACATCGTGTCCGTGTCTATGGCTGTGCGTATCTGTGTGTGTGTGTGTGTGTGTGTGTGTGTGTGTGTGTGTGTGTGTGTGTGTGTGTGCGCGCGTGCGCGTGCGTGCGTGCGTGCGTGCGTGCGTGCGTGCGTGCATGTGTTTGCTCGCGCGTATATATGTGTACGTTTACGTGTATTTGCCTCCTCCTTGGAAGGAGGCATGCCTCCAACGGGGAATGGAAACGTTTTGTTGCCGAGGGAGGATGAAAGGAGGTGGCGGGGAAGAGGGGAAAGCGGTTGCGAGAGGGTGCTGTCGGTGGTCGGGCCGCAGGGTGGTGTGGAATCAGACAGATCCGCAGGTGGTTCTCAATCCGCCGTCGACCTCACGTACGTCACGTTTGAATCGCGAGAATCCCCTATGAGGTTTGCGAAGTTCTTGATTCCTCTTTTTTTTTTTTTTTTTTCTTTTTTTGAATAACTGAATTTTCATTTGACCGTACCGACTATTCGCAAAGTGGGAGGAAGCTAAAAGGGAGAGGGTAAGAAACGAATGGCGGTCGTAGCAAGCGCGATGCAATCCGTACTGTCACGTTGTTGCAATTGAAAATGTCGATGGTATACAATCTGTTATGCCGCAATGAATTTCTCCAGTGAGTATTTGTGCGCTTCTCGTGAATTTTGAATTACGTGGCCTCGTGCCATTTAATTATATTTGTTCATTTTATTAAATATTTTATCGAATGGCTCGCAAATTAGCGGTAACAAGCTTTTGAATTAATAGTATATGCACAAACGCAATAAAATTGCAATCGTACGCAAAATCGTACGGGATGCACGCTGTATCGCGTAAAAAAAATTTTTTTTAAATTTCTCAGCGGAATATTTGATTTATGTCGATACACCACACGCAATTTTAATAGTTATATAAATTCCTGAGAACTAATTCGATGTTTCTCATAATCCGCGACGAAACTAATATCGCGTTTAAAATCTTATTATGCTCGAGTCATCTTCGATCTCAATATTAGAGATAATGAAATTTCTTTCTTTATATAAAACAATATGAGCGAGGTACGCTTACGTCGTTTACAAGTTTATGAGATCAGTTAAAAAGCAGGAACTATAGGGAAATGACCAACGTCATTGGGCGTGCATGGAATTTTATCACTTGGAAATTTGCCGATAAGCCGAGTTAACGTTCAATAAAAGGTTTAGTGCAGGCATTCGTTCAAAAACTTATCTCCGTCATGCTTTCATTCGGTTTTAAAGCAGCTTAACTCTGTCGTTCTCATTATCATGAGATTTTTTTTTTTATTCTTTTTCTGTCAATTTAGATCACTATAAACGTGCAATTTCTCTATTATTTATTTTGAAAGAGTTTAACTGCTACTAATCGATAATAAATTCGAGAAATTTAATATCGGAATGAAGTCCACGTTCCGTTTGCGGAACATATTCGTCTCTCTGATTAGGACGTTCAGGTGTTACGGTGGATAATTATTCCAATCGACGTAATTGCACGATTTCGGAAAATCGGGGTAGTTGAGATAGTCGCGAGATATGACGTCTTGCATATTAGTTAATTCGAACATCTCTTAACGTTTGACGGACACTGCCGGGAGGCCGGAGGTGTTCCTTCGGTTGCCGGAGGAGTATTAGCCAAGTCACGGGCAGGAATTTCCTCGATCCTGGAGGAGTATCGACCCGAGCCGGTCGCCCGGCGGTGGTGCGGTCGAACCCCTTCCGCGCCTCCTTCACCACTACTGGGAATAACTGGCCGCGTAGGCAGAGCGCGTGGGTTCGCCGCGCTCCACGTGCATTATTCGCCTCCTCCAATCTTGCACCGACGGCGAGTCCGGGAAAATCCCCCGGATGACCCCGATTTTCCATCTCCGGGAACGGCCGAGGTCGCGGCGCCTCTCCCCGGCCGAATCGCGCGCCGATTTTCGGCGCGATTTCCTCGATTGTGGTCCGCTTCGCGCTACGTAACTTTGTTACGGTTATCGATTTCATTGTGCTTGCATTACGTTACACACATATCCGAGCAGCGCTTTAGCAGCGTCTGAGGGCTTCGGGCAAACGCGTGAAAACGCAACGTTCGCAATACCTTCGGCATACAGATTTCTACAACAGCAAAACCACGTCGCCTTCCTTTCCTGAATTTTATTAAGGATTTTAGTATAGATTATTTTAGGATCCTTTTATATTATCCTTATTATAGATTTTTTTTTAATGGAGTAGCCTAGACTAGATAAAATTTTCTGCAGTGTAATTTTTAGCGTACATGTATATACGTATCTGTACACGTAACACACAGACACACACGCAAATTAATATGTATGTTGAATTGAACGATTACCAAAGGAAGATGAAGAGGCAGGTTCTCGAAATAGGGCCATTAGTATTAACCTTAGCGATTTTGACGAATATTCCTTCTTGTAGAACGCTGATTAGTTTGCAATGCGTGCTGCGGTCGTAAGTGTTTAGTACGATTTGTTAGCTTTGTCCATCAATGAGAGACTAACGAAAAGTAGCAAGAGAACGTTTGTGTGATTGTTGAGCGATGGGGATACGACGACAAGTCGCTATGATCGGTCGCTGTGTAGTAATAATATCGCTTGTAGCTGAGAAAATTGTTTTACTTTGATCTGCGAGTCTTTCTTGGTAATTTAGTATTGGCGATACGCACACACACTATGTGTCTGGTAGTGCAAGCGAAATGGTATAGAGAACAATATATCGCTTGCGTTGGAGCTATTGTTTTCGCGTTATTTGTTAAATATACGCGCCGTATATTGAGTAGTTGATTAGCAATCGATGTGTTTATTACTCGTTCATTAGTCCAGCGTCGCCACTTTATTATAGCATCTCGCTTCTTTTTCTCTCTTTCTATACATATATTCATGTATAAATAGAGCCACGCTCTTTTCGACGGTCGCATCGTATTTCCTCGCGGCGCGTCGATCGATCGACGATGCTCTTTTTTTTTTTCTTGTCGCGAGTCACGCGGTTGTCACACGATGATTTTGTGTAAAGATCGACCTACCACGTCGTCCAGAGTTCTCGAGACGCGTCGCGACTTCCGTCCGTTTCTATCGGTCTTTTCCCGCGAGAGCTTTCCGGCACCGGCGGTTTTCACTGGCGAAAAGAGGAAAGGCGGCGGCGACGCGACTTAGAAGACACCGAGGCACCACCAAAGTGGTTTCACCTGAGAACCCCTGTTGTCTCTTTTTTTCAAGGATGCAGGTACGATTCCCGGTCGCCGGGCCTGCTGGTAAAATCATGCTGGTGGACCACCAGGTGCGACCACGGGCGACGGATCATCGGTGACCATCGGGACGCGGTGCATTAACTCTCGTGAGTTTCCCTCCTAATTGCCAAGAGACCCCTAACTCGAGATTCAGGTAAAGAGAGAAAGGCAAAACGGGTCGTAGACGGCGCGCGAAGGCTGCTGCTGCTGCGACGAGACGCCGAGGAGCCGGCCGGGAGATCGTCGGACCCACCCCTCGGCCCGGCCTGTGGAATTAATTAGATGCAAACGAATTCGCCCATAGCTTAAATTACTCGCTGATTATCATACGCGCGTAACCTCTTGACCGCCGCACATTCAAATCTCGCATTTGCAATATTCCAACCCGCGCTCATTGTTCCACGTTGTGTACTCGTTACGCGGCTTACGATTTGCTTTTGTTCACATGCGTGCTTCGTTGTACTGTTGGTACATCGTTAATAATAACCATTAGAAAATCAGGTCTCTAATTTTACGCGAATAATGTTCTCTCCTTAAATATCAGTGGTTTGAATAATAAAATGATTTTAGCTCTGACTTTTATTTACGTATACATATACAGTTAAGAAAATTTTAATGACGTTTAAACTCCGATCGCAGTTCATACTAGAGATCAGATCGTTCTATTAATGTACGTTCTAAACTGCGCGAATTGTTGCGTTATCACGTCGAAAGAGAGAGTAAAAGGAGAGATTGTCTTGAGTCGATCATTCGCGATTGTATCGCACGTAACTTGCCATCGAAGTTACGAGTTTCTTGGTATCGGATAGATTTTTCGTATTCGCTCTGTTTATATTAATATGAAGTAGCATTAATTATATAAAGTAAGGTATCGCTCGATTATCCTTAGGCAGGATTTCACATCGACTCGTGCCATTTTTTTCACAGAGATTAACAGGATTCGTTACTCTTATTGCCATATAGATCGCTTTCACACTCGCCTTTTTCCTCTCTTTATCTCCTTCTTTGCCTTTCTCTCTTCATCTATTTTCTTGTTCATCACAATTATATCTTTGGCTCTTACACGAATACGCGTATATACGTGCATTATTTTTCTTAGCTTTTTCCCGATTTTTCTCTTTTCTCCTTTCCTCCTTTTTATCTTTTTAATAAAAAGTAGGATAATGCTTTTGTTAAACTGGAAAAAGTTTCGAAAATGTATATAGGGTGTTCCAGGGTGTGGCAAGCCAATTCTCGTCTGCGGTTCCCTCGATCAAATTTTCGTAGCGAAGATTCGATCTTGAGGAAAGATCAATCGGCTTCAAGCGCGAAAGAGAAAAAAATAATAATCACTCCTCGGACTCGAGATTAATTAACGATCCCGTACAGGATACTTCACTTGATAGGTCCGGGATACCGTGTACATAAAACGGCGATGAGAATCATCTTGGAGTGACCTAGATTATGGACCGTTAGATCTGGTCGAACGGCTCGTATGCATAGTGCATTGTGCGCCGTGTATGCACGTACTACTATCACAAACATTTACTGCACACACACACACACACACACACACACACACACATGCGCGCGCGCGCGCGCGCGCGTACACACACATATAAACTGGCGCGCGTATGTTTAATTGGCTCTCCGATAACGAGTTTGTCTACAATGTCCACGGAGCGGGAATTATATACGAACCGTACGGGTGAGTTTCCGGCGTGACACGTCCGACTTTTGCAAACGTTATTTCTGAGTTAATGCACGAAGGACCTTAACTCTCTAATGACTTTCAAAGCGGATTAATACTGTCCGTTCCTTACCGCAACATGGAATATAATAGCAATACGCGCGCGCGCGCGCGCGCGCGCGAGCATCTCTCTCTCTCTCTTTCTCTTTCTCTCTCTCTGCTAAGATGATATTATTAAACCAGCGTCTTTGAATTATATTATCGTTTATCATCGATTTTTTTTTATCGTATTTCGTCGTTGAGAAGCTCGGGGATAAGTAAGAGTATTACGTCGATTCGCCGAAGGAACACGTGGATTTTCTCTCCTTCTTTTCCTATTTCTTTACTCTCCCGCCGGAGCTATCTCGGAGTTCCCTTTGAGAATCGATTCCTTCGTATCGAGCAATTAGATCGTAACGATCGACCCTGTTGCTCGCTTCAAAGGCCACGGCTGCTCGATTGTCGTGCCGGCGAGAGGATCAAGGAAAATATACGAGCGGAAATTGCTGAGATCGTTGGAAAGTCGCACGTCCGAGCGATTTTCGCGACGTACGATCCGTGCACGATTCGCCGAGTCGTGATTTAAACGAATCCGTGTATATTTCCAAGATCCGGCACTTCCACTGGTATTTTTTTCCCCTTTTAATTTTACTAAGTTTGCATTTCGATGGAAAGCGCTCTTTGTGTTTATTTGCATGGAAACGCAACGATTGATGTAAAATTCTACGAAAGATTTTTATTTTTATCGCGTTTATATTACTTTACTAGCGGCAGATATCATTTTGAAATGTATTATTTATCGTATTATTTATTGGAATCGTTTTTAATTTCTGATGCTGCATATTTTTATTATTTCGTGATTAATTGTTTTTTACGAATGGTGCTCGAAAAATCGTTGCATCCCGTACGGCCATCCGTCTATCGACTATAATTATCCCTCTGAGCCCTGTAATTTTTTTCTAGGCAGCTTTTTATAAACATTGATATTTATATAAGCAACGACGATACGCAAGTGTTCACATTTAAATGCCTCACCGTGTACACAGAGCGATCAAAGCGCGGTTATTATTGAAATAACTCTTACATTATATTTACGAGCAGTTTCTATGGCGCTTAAGCTGTACCACCCCTGTAAATATCGAATTGCCATCCCTCGACAACGAACGGGCCCATATGACGCGGGTACGGAACAATTAGCTCCTGACTTGTAGCACCGGGTATAAAGTGATTTTCTGTTTAGACCTGATTCGGGAGAGCGAACAAAGCCTATTGTAAGAAAGAGACGGAGAGAGAGAGAGAGAGAGAGAGAGAGAGAGAGAGAGAGAGAGAGAGAGAGAGAGAGAGAGAGAGAGACCGACCGAGATCGCTGTATGTGTGTATGTGTGCGATACACTCGAAGATGCTCGTACGCAACTCGATTCCTTCCACATCCTGCAAGAGGGTGGTGCACCTCTTTTTCTTTTCCTCCCCCCTCTATGTTTCTCTCGTTCTCTCCTTTGACTTTCATATTTCGCTTCATCGGACTATAAAAGAAGGAGGCGCATGCACCGGGGGTAAGAAAAGGCGAAGTGTTCGAGCCTCCTCGACACGCACCGAGGAGGAGAGACACGCGAGATACGCGAGATACAAAAGAAAAAAGGAGAGGGATGCCGCTGCTGATCGGCGCGATAAGGCGCGAACACGATCGACGTGAGATCCGCGATTAAGCAGACGCGCATCCCCTTCTTCCTCCCCCCCCCCCCCTCGCCATCGTAAGGGGAAAGCGGGCAATTTTCGTGCGGTCCGTCGCGTCGAAGAAAGATCGCGAGCATCATGTAACGCCGCCACAAGCGATCCTCGCCACGACGAGACACGGCGAGAGGAGAAGAGGACGATGCCGGTACACAAGTACGTGTATTGCCCACCACCGATCCGCCGGGAGAGAATGTCATCGGGTAGGTCAGTAAAAGCATCAGCAAGCAAGCGAGCGAGCGAGTGTAGCGTTTGTTGCCTTACATATCCTCTCTCTCTCTCTCTCTCTCTCTCTCTCTCTCTCTCTCTCTCTCTCTTTCTCCTTCATCTTTTCCTTCATCTCTGTTTCATTAGTTTCTGGACTCTTCGTCTAACGGTGTAACTGTATCCATTATCGTAGATTACTGGCAATGTTACACGGTAGTACACTCCTGAACAACAATTCATTCCCTCCTGAATTTAGTGAAGCAAATTCAAAAGAGATATCTCCGTCTTATCACAAGCGTATTCATGCAGATGTCGTATACGTATATATATATATATATAAAGTTACATGACTTTCACATGTATGATTATTGCAGGCAGAGCAGGAGGATAAGCATCTTTTGAACTTGCTTCGCTAGATCTAGGGGGGGATAAATTGTTGCTCACGGATACATCTCGTTATCTTTTCTCTTTAACATTCGTCTCGCATCATTTGATTTTGCTGTGAGTGGTTAACGTTCGTTTTCCTTCTTTCTCACCTTTTTCTCATTTTTTTAATCATCTTTTTTTTTTACTCCTCTCTCTCTCTCTCTCTCTCTCTCTCTCTCTCTCTCTCTTTGTTCCGCTTCGTCGAATATCGTGCTTTAAGTAGGTTGAAATTTCACACA
Organism: Pogonomyrmex barbatus; assembly: GCF_055798465.1. Lineage (NCBI taxonomy): Eukaryota > Metazoa > Arthropoda > Insecta > Hymenoptera > Formicidae > Pogonomyrmex > Pogonomyrmex barbatus. The sequence goes on from NW_028297098.1 coordinate 6,031,713, forward strand.
CAGGAGAAGAAATTTTATGGAGGCATACAAAGATTTAATTATCGTTCCCTTTGTCCGTCTATAAATCTTGCAGCGACTCGACCTTTCGGATTCAGTCGTTTCTTTTAAAGACTTAGTTGGATTAGCGAGCTTTAGAAATTAGAATATTAGACGAAGACATAGTTGTGAAAACATTACAAATGAATAGCTTGTTTGTAGTCTTAGTTCCTAATCACTGTTGCATAATTTATAAGAAAAACTTTTGATTTGAATATGGAAAGAAAGATTTTACGAAGAGGATTACTTAGAATTTAATTCTGCGCGAATAAAAAAAAACGTTAAATTTAATCATGAAAGATTTGAAATAATTTTGAATCATTTTTTTTTCTTTGGAAAAGTTGTTTGTTAAAAAAATATTCTCAAACATATGTAGAAGATAATGGCAATTAAACGTGAAAACAAGAGGAGAGCATCCGCTAAAATTTGCTCTTTTGGTCGTACATAATCGCGCGCCAGCGCGACACGTCGATCAATGAATGTTAACCAATCCTGATCATGTCGCATTAATTAATATGAATTTTATTGTTTTTGCCGGAAAAGTGGATCACTCGTTAATCCGCGCATGGCGCATGCTCTGGCTATGACTTTACCAACCCATCGGCAATATATTTCAGAGAAAATGTTTACATTAAATTAAAATACCCGAGAGAGGTGATTCTTTTATAAAACATATTTATATATATTTTTTTTTTTTGAGTGTATCGGAAAGATTATCGATAACCAGAATTTCTAATAGAACGATTAAAATTTTAAAACAAACGAAAAAGATGCGGTATAGGCACTTACGACTTCTGTGGATATATTTTTAGATTTTTTGCAAATCAGATAGAATTAATTAAGCAACATAATTTTTTGTGATGCAGAATCGTCTTGGCAAATTTTTTTTATTTAAACAACTACAATCTAAGGCGATATTGGAAATCACTAAATCACCAGGCATACTTAATCCGGACTTTTGAGCCAATTCGACCTTAATCAAATCGCATTCTCGCAATTCTCTCACTGATAACGCCCGAAGAATTCCGAATCGATATAGCCGAAATAGCGGAATGATTATTCGGCAGCTTTACTGTAGCTCGCTGTTTCCCGCAGTGGTATCTGCTATTAATCTCCTTTGAGGAAACTATGCCGAATAACTTGTATTAATCTTCCGTTTACTGCGTTTGTTCTCCGTATCTGATACATTTATGAATAGCTTCCATAGCCTTGTTTTCTCCTAATATGATTTTAATTGTATATATAAAATTTATTTAAATATATTAATTTACATTAATGTACGCAATTGTCACTCTTTATCAACCGTATCTATAATTAATTGAAACATTAAATTTGAATATAATACAAGAATTAATTTTTAATTTTAATTAATGAATAAAATCGATGCCCTGAAACGCGATGATTACTTGATAAACCAGATACAGAGATACAAATGATATGTATAATATATAAACGTATATCAACACATATATATATATATATATATATATATATATATATACTAATCATTATATATATATGTATATTTTAATATGTATCGATATGTGTGAACTTTTTTTTCAATATTTTTTTTATCGGCATTACTCGGTTGGTACATCGTAACGAAAATGCATTCGTCGGCAAGTTAGAAAACTTTAGCTACGTATTGCCGGCCATATTTTACCTGCCACGGATAAATTCATTATCAATTTCTTGTCCCGCGCGTTTCTTTCGCATTTTCTGAAAGCACCTTGTATTTATCGAATGCCCGCAACGAGTTTTCCTCTTATCATAAATCGCTCATCGCGATAATCACTATGATTTTAATGATATAATTAACCTAAATGCATAATTTATAAGATACCGAACATTAATCTAACAATTAGATGCAGCAAGATCTTTCTATGTATCGAGATATATGTATTTATGTTAATGACAATTTCAAAATCGATTAAAATAATTATAATATTCGATAATTTTAACGTTAAAGTATCAAGCAATAAAATAAACAAAGAGTATTAAAAAGTTAAGAAGTACACAAATATTCACTTAATGGAACTACTTCAAAATCTTGAAATAATATATATGATTTGTATCGCTCACTAGTATCGGAAATACATATCGCGGATTATTGAAATCATCCCAAATAATTCCGTTGATTTTCGTTAAATGCAAATTGAAAAGTTTCGGAAATTAATGTTCGAATACGAATAAACGCGCGTGGCAAATTAAATTTAGCCGTGATGAGGAATACGTCGGTAAATATCCGGCGCAACGAGCCGCCGTATAATGCCGGGTAATAAATGATTTCGAGACAGTCGGCGGATCGATAGAATCGCGCGGTGGTATTGTGCCGCGCCAAGATGATTAATTAAATGCAAACACCGCCACGCCCACGTGCGACCGGGCGGGGTGGGTAATATAACTGCCGCGCGGTCGTATTAACTGCGTGGCGACACGTGATGCGGCCGATCCTCCGAGGGATACGCCGCGTGATCTCGCGATAAATGTAGGTCGGCGTCGTGTCATTTAAAGGGAATGACTTTCCGTTTTTGCGGCTCAATCCTGAGCTACACCGCCGCCGTAATGAAGATCTGCGGGCATTCAAGATGAAAAGCGATCTCGTGAGAGATCTTCGCTCGGGTCGGGGAGGAGGCGCCTCGCGATTAGTCTGGAAATTATCCGTGGAAAAAGTCCCGACCGAACGTGCGGGGGAAGAGGCGAGAAAGAAAATCGAGCCGACACGCCGCGTTTTCGAGTAAATATCTGGAATACGCGGATTTTATTGGACGGATATTGGGGACGACGTGATTAGATTTAATCTCGAGGGTGGATTCGATTAGATGAAAAAATGAGGAAGGGAAGAAACGGTTAGTGCGGTTGGCCTAGATCGGCCTAGAAGGGTCGCTGGAGGAAAATCGACGAGTCCCGCGAACCGCAAATAAGAATCGTCTCCGATCGATTTGCTTAATGATGCCATTAACGGTGTTTCCCAATCTCAGATGAAAAAGTACAAAAACACTTTCGCGATCTGCATTCGCAGCAAGTCCGTAATGGCTGCAAAAAAACAACGCTCACATGCAGCTCTACAAATTTAATAGCGCGCGTAATACCTTTTTCTTTCTTTCTTTCTTTCTTTCTTTCTTTTTTTTTTTTATTATTATCATAGAAACACAGTACTATTTCATTATTGCAAATAAATTAACTGAACTATATCATTATTGCAAATAAATTAATTGAAAATATAATTAATTTTAGATGTTTATATTTTAAATATTTTTTTAAACGATATGCACAAAGCGCGTATATAATATACGTGCTTTGTACAATTTATTTATCCATTATTTAAATTTTATCTGCAATGTGCAACATTTAATGGAAATGGTTTTTTATAAAAACAGCCTGAATTAGAGAGAACAAAGGAACAAAAGAAACATCGAACGGCAAATATTAATATGACATCAATGTGCTTCCGCAATATTTTATTTTACCAAGCTTACATAGCGCTCTATTGATTACTTTATTGATTACTTTAGTTTAAAAAAATGATGAAATAATGTAAAATAATAATACATATCGTGCATCATATCACTACGCGCATTAATTTTGGCGTAAATTTTTGACGCGATAACATTTTCGGGATACGCGTATTATACGTTGGATAATGTATAAGATGGCGATGTAATTTTCGTAGGGTCGGTATGGCAGGTTATAGTGTTTTTGGCCATCTGTTGAGGGAAATACCCCCTGTGGATTAATTGGAACCCCGCGTATTGATCCAATAACGTGAGTGCCGGATACAAGAACCAAAGAGGGAAAACTCGGGGGAAAAAGAGGGATGCCCGGGGGGGGGGGGAAGTTGGAAAAAGATACGGAAACTTCGGAACGAGTTCGACGTCACTGCTACGTGTTTTTAATTACGTTAGAAAAGTATAACAAGAAAAATAAGCTAAAGTGCTATTATCCGAGTGAAATACAAATAAGGGTAGTTTATTAAATCTGTAATGCGAAAAACTTGTAATTGTGAGACAAGTGCAGTCTTACAAGGAAAACAACATAATGGAATAACGTAAAATGTCTATTTTTATATTAAATATTTATATCTAACTTTATATATTTTAATCATGCTTTATCAAATAGGATTTATACAGAATACATTCAACACATTTTCCATTAGAAATTCTACATTTTATATTTGATATTAATTATCGCGGAACTGTCTCCCTGAGAAACTCTAATAATCGAGTATTAAATTAAATAAAAGAGAAAAATAGAATTCTATAAAAGAGTCGCGATATTCCTCCTAACGAATACGCGTCGCGATGTCATTAGTACTTACACTCCACCTGAATTTCACTCGGGCAATTTCCCTCAAAGCTTTTAAAGCCAGGTTATCTTCGTCTCGCATATAGCGCCTCGTGTCGCGAGTCGACGATGTGTTCTGCGTTAATTGTGTGCCTTAATTAAAACTAATATCGCCCAAATTAAAATAAATTAAGACGCGGTGGCAGCCCTTCGCTCTACATTCCGTCGCACTCTCGTTCCTTCTAAAGACCGTCTTTAAAAGGGTTCTAAAAAAAGGTACGCCACTTGCTCTTACACGCGAGCTGTCATGCATAAGTATATATATGTTAGCTCGTAGTGGCTCTTGCATTTTTTCACGCTTCAAAAAAATCACCCCGAATATTTTTTGTCGGTTCCGCTTCTTCGCTGAAACTGCGACTTTTACATTTCCTTGCAATATTTCGTTTGCGGAATGAGAAATTTCATCTTTCTTCGTTTTTGGTTTAAGCAATAATCTTTTTTTCTATGTTTTATAATTAACATACGTGGATCGCATATACAGGTAAGAAATGTAAAATAAGAGGGAAATGGCGAGGTGCGTCGCATTAGAATACATTCGACATATTTATGGAATGTGTGCATAATCTAATTGCTCTGATCGCAAGTGCAAAACATGCAAATTGCTCGGAGGAATGCTTTCTAATGTTTTATACATTGATTTTATATGTATATCTGTTCGCGTGTTGTTTACTTTAGATTACACGTATTAATGTCAATGAACTTATATTCACATATTGGAAAAACACATACACGGACACTTATTTTTCATAGAGTTTTAAAGTTTCCTAAAATTACCTACGTTGTTAAGGAACGAAATAAAGCTACGATTCGAATGTGACAGAATCTCTGTAACGACGGATCAAGCTCGCTTCTCTAATTGGCGAATCGAGTTAAGATAACGAATTATCGATAATTCGATAAAGTCCGATCGATAGCGGAATTGGAGCGGCCAGTTGAAGCAACCATATATATATATATATAAGCAACAAAAATTCCGATATCGGTATAATTTATTCAATATCGTACAGACAATGTCTTACAGCGGAATATCTAATAATAATAATAATAATAATAATAATAATAATAATAATAATAATACACTAAGAAACTACACAATACATCTCTGCGAGTGCCAGATAGTATATACTCTATTCTCTACACATTTATAGGATTCTCTATCTAAAGACTCTCACGGGGATTTAAACATGGCGAGGCTTTTCCCTTTCTCTTCCTTTCTTTTTCCATCAGCCGCGTTCCTCTCGATATTGTAGAGTACACCGGAGGGGGAAGGTCCAAAGCTTTCTTTTCCGCATCGATCCCTTCTTTTTTCTCTTCTTTCCGCGTTACGTTTTCCGCCGGGATACTTCCGTTGATCATCCCGCGAGTAATCCTCCATCGGGACGAGCGGAGGATTCGCTTTCTGATACCGTTCCCGATGCGAGGAGCGTTCGGAACGGAGGCGATGCCGCCGTCTGGCGGCGGTGCCCTGAACCACCCGAGCGGGGACCGAGAGGGTTACACGACAAACCCACCCCAACGCCCATCGGATTCTCCGTTCGTGTCCCCCAACACTCGCATCCCCCACGACGGGCACACGACCACCACCGCGTCACCACTACCAACCAAAATCTAACTTCAGTAGTCTTATCTGCGTGGCTCGACGTGGAGCAGTCATGTTGATAGTCATGTTGTTCTTCCGACCCACTGACATGCCTTATCCAGCTAACGCGACAGCTAATCGAATGTCAGGGAAATAGCGCAGCTAAGTCTGATCACTCTATTCGTTTGGTCGTTCGAAGGCGTCGCGAAAACGAGGACTTCGAAAACTTGATCTTCTGGAATTAATTGTCCCATCTATTCTGGCTTCCATTACGACATATGAATATGTACCCGGCTTTGAGACTCTTCATCTTGGAGCTTATCCCCGATTTTATCCGCCTCGTGACTCCCCACGTTCGATTTTTGCCGACGATTGTGGCCGCTGAGATACACGGCGATGCACTTTGAAGGTGAATGCTGAATAAAAGATGAGAGTACTGCGGATGCATCTGGCAGTGCAGCTTTTGAATTACCGCAACGTAAGAATAGCGTGGAGTAAGAGAAGCAAAGAATACGGCGATACTGTGGGATTATGCGGAGCAGAATCGATGGAGCAGAATGGTTATGGAGGAACATTTCTTCTTCTTTCATTGAACTTTTGCGAGGAAAACAATTTGCGCGGATATTCAAGTTTGCGAACCAGAATTTCCTTTCCATCCCAAATAAAGTTTCGTCAGACAGATTACAAGATATTTTTTCCCCCGAAGCCTTATTCGATCAAGTATATAGGGGAACGATATTTTCGTGCCGTCTATAATTGAAAAACAGATTCTCTTTTTCAGCCGAATCTAAATGCACGCTGATGGAAATGTAAATCGATATCCAATATTATTCAGTTTGGTCGAGAAAAACTTTCTGGACCATCGAGAAATAATGCAGATCAAATTGGCATCGGTGTTGTTTCTGGCTCGACAACGGAATTATTTTGATCTTTCTTCTACGGCCATTGCCAGGCCAAAAAAAATTATGATAAAATGTGTTACACCAAGTGAGAAACTACTTCATTTTGTTTTCGCTTTGGTTTCACCAGAAGCTTCTGTACCAAGGCTCATATTTACAGTATTCTGATGAGATCCTCGGATTTGTTTCTTTTTTTCTTACTCTCTGAGCGAAAATGTTTGAAAGCGAATCTTAGACGGAATGCAAACTGAATAAACTGCGCTTAGCGAAGATCACTTTCTTCACGTTGAAGTAAGAATAGGAAATAATAAACAGAAAGAGAGAAAAGGGAGTAGAGACAGGCCTACAATCGACCTCAACCCAACGTTAACCTTTTCATCGACCCCCGTTGTACGGCACCCCCTCGCAACGTCGCTCCAATTCCGTGTTCTGAGTCGTAAACGGAAACAAGGCTGATTCATTACACGGTAAATGGCTGCGCGTTTATTATAGGCGCGGAATTAATAGAAGAAGAAAGATATCGATAGCAAACGGAGCCATCGGAGCTATCGTCTTTTAATTATATCCAGTAGCGAGAAATCGAGGCACAAGGAGTATATCGAAATATCACATAACAATTGCGAAAATGGATCTCCCGATACATTCCCGGATTTTCATTACGTTTTTTCTGCAATTTCGTTTTCGACAATTATGTTTCAGGTAATTCCTCGGCGGTTTCGCGCGAATCCATCCAGTCGGAATGAAACGTGCCCACCGCGAATCCTCTGCCTTATTCGAGTATCGATCTTGCATGAGTGACGAGTAGACACATCCGACCTCCACCGAAACTATGTTACAACCTACGACCTTCTTCCAGTTCCGACTTTCGATCGAGTTTACCCATCGCGTTCGCGCGATCGATGACGGACGGAGAGAATTTCCGGTATACATCCGGGCGGCGACCGGCCGCTGCGGATCCGCGTTTTCCGGATCATAATGCGAGCGACACGCGATGTTATTCTTCGACGAGAGGTCACTGCGCGACGATAACGCGCAGGAATATCCACGGACGCGCTCCGGCCATTTTGCGGGCTATAGGCATAACGTAGATGCGTCCCGATAACGGGACGCCTCTGTCGTTCCCCATGATTTCGTGATCCTTATCAGTCGGAACGATCTTCCCGCGAGACGGATCATTCGCACGAAAACAATTTCAGCCGTCTCTCAAGATAACCACGTATTTATTATGTCGGAAAAAGAGGGACGGGGAAAGAGAACTGTTGACGATTGAAGAAGGTGATGAGAACGAGTCCTTGAATCGACCAGAGTGGCAAGCAGCCGCGCCTTTCGGAAGCTGCCTTATCGACTGGAAACACACCATCTCTGTACCATGGTGTATTCATTCGCTGATGAGCATCGAGAACGACGATGATTTACGAAAGCTAGACCCCGACGTCTCTTTCAATCCTCTTCAGAATGTCCGATCGACGTGGCACAACAGTCGAGGTTGGCGTTCGGGCGTTTCCTCATTGTTTCCTCTCGCAAAAATCCATCGACGTTTCGGATGGCAAACGTTTGTAAAATCCCTTATCATCCCCACTGGGCTTTTTCACCCTCCGTCCTCCCTTCCAATCGCGAGAAACGTTTAGCGAAAGCGCGCGGCACCAATCTGACTTCGAACTGAGGATACACTTTCCACATCTCGCATATCTCAGCGAATCTTGACGATGACGACGACGACGACGACAATAACGACGATGACGACGACGACGACGCAGACGTCGGAAGTAGATCACCAGGACGAGGACAATGTCCCATCACACCAGTAACTCTTTAAAGGCGTACTGCTGTGACAGGACAATATCCCCGGCCGGTGAGTTGACTTCTCTTCGATGTCTTCCTTCCCTTTCTCAGGGTTAGGTACTACTCTTCTCGATGCTCCCTCTCTCTACCTCTTTCTATCTCTCTCCTTCTCTCTCTCTCTCTCTCTCTCTTTCTCTTCCTGGCTGCTTCTCGGTGCGGCAGTCGAGCGGATTGCCGAGCGAGATATGGCGGCCGGCGAAAAATATTCCTTTGCGAAGGCCGTATCATTCGGTCGAGCGTCCCGACGGCACTGCGTCGCTCGGTGGCGGCGGCGCCTCCGCACCCTCTCCTCGACCACCCACCCGGCTCTCCCCACTAGCACTGGAGCTCTTCTACCTTCGAGCCTTCCCCACCGCGAGGGAAACTCACCCTCTTCGTCTTCGACATGATCCTCCGGTCTCGTGTACGTACGTACATACGTACGCATGCGCGAGAGGAAGAGAAAGCGCTCGCGCGTGTGTGTTTCTGTGTGCGTATACGCGATAGGAAGGGATATAGGGGGTTCACAGGGCGCGGAAGAGTAGCATGGGCGCGAGAGGGGGACCGAGTACGATCCCTCGACGTTGCTGGGGATGGACGCGGAGACTGCTGCTAGGTACTAGGGATGTCTAGCGATACTGAAAATACTAAAACTACATACGATCTCACTACGCCGGTTGCCATCCCTCCACCATCCTATTAAGTCCCTTCCTATCTCTTCTCTTTCTTTCTCATCTCCTCTGTCATTACTTCTCTTCTTCTCCCTTTCGTTATCCTTTTCTCTCTCTCTCTCTCTCTCTCTCTCTTTCTTTCTTTGTCTTTTTCCTTGTCTCTTCCTCTCTTCTTTTTCACCTTACATCCCATCCTCGTTGTAATATAAGATTATCGAGGTCATCGGAGGAAGAGGATGCTTGGCTCATTGCGTTATGGACATTCGTGAATTTGATAATGAGCGTTTGATCGGCTTCATTAATTTTTTACGGGTCACCATTTATATTGCCATGAGGCTGACGTATTTTTCGATAGATATTCTTCTGATGATGACGCGGCTCGATTAAACAGCTGACACGCCGTATCACGCCGGCCGATTGTTCAATCGTCCACTTGAACCACGTCAAACGACCTTTTTTTTTTTAATCTCAGTTTACGCGAGGATATTTCGATTTCGCAGCTTCGATAGCTCGATAACCGCAAAGCGCACGTTTCAACAAGAAAATTAAATTTGTAACGCGCGGAATTATTTTGCACACAATTTTAGATTCGCGCGAACGAATAATGAGGTGACGTGTGAAGAGACAAAGATAAATAGACGTATCATCCTGAACTGTAATTTGAAAATCAGAAAAATTCAAAGACTTGAAACGGCTCGTTCGTTGATGAAAGCGATACCGTGAATTTGATTACGACTCAGGAGCTTTTTATCTCAAAACTTTAATCTCATCAGTATCTCGTCGAGAGTATTTCTGTACCATGATTCTATGTCTGCGTACAGACAAATGAAGGTACGGCAGCTATTTCATCGATCTATTTTCCCACTGTAAATGAAAATGGATGGATGATCCGAAAATATCGCCGCGCCAGAAAGATTTTGATTTCAAGAAACGATGCTTGGAATATTGCGAAACGAGCGTTATTTGACGCGGTAAATCTTGAAGAATGCTCAAATGATATATCGCGTCTCAGCTCATCTCTTTCCGACCTGCATCTTCCCTACGGATTTTTTCTTGCTCGCGTAAAAAATCGTCTGGGAGAATTTTCCGATACCGACGGCAATAAACGTCTCTGGAAACGTGGAAGAGAGACGTAAGATCGTTGGGAGTAAAGCGAAGAGGCAAGAAGGGTAAAGAAGAAAAAGGAAGAGTTTAATAATCACGACGCCCCGTTGGAGAAAGCGTACGGCGGGAGAGTGGAAATGGAGAGGAGAGGAGACGAAGAGGAGGAATCGGCAGCGGCGTCGTAAGATGTTTTCTGCGCGCCGATCGCGCGGTGGTTTCCACGGTAGAGAAGGGAGATCGCGCGAGAGGCCGAAGCCGACATGACCGAGCGAGCGGACGCCGAGAGAGCCGTGGCGGTGGTGCGAGTCGCACACGGCGAGAAGAACGCCGCGGAGGGGTGTATTGATCCACCGGCTGCGCGTTCTCGCCGGCGTCGTGCCCCACAACGGGCGAACTCCCGCTCGCCCCCTCCCCTCTTCCCCCCTCCCCGCGCCACCCTCGTCACGCCACTCCCAACCCCAAACGACTCGCTCGTTTCACTTCGACCCTCCTGGCTCTTTCTCCTCTCTTCTCTCGCTCGCCCGGACCTTCCGCTCCATCCTCGCCGCGCTCTCTATCCCGCTCCCAACCCCTTGCATGACTATCCGTCCCGCCGCCCTACACCCCCGCGCGCGTCCTTCATCGCGCGCATGTCGACCATGCTGCTCGCGGCGATATATCCGAACCGGGCTAACGCGCAACCCCCGTGGCTTCTCCACCGTTCGTCCCGCTGCTACACGGCGCACCCCGTCGTCCCGTTCACTCGCCACTCTCGCCTCTCCCGTCCGCCTCTCCCTTTACCCTCTCCTCCGCGCGCCCACCGTACGGCCGCAACGCCGCCGGTGCTGGCGGTGAATGTACGACGCGTTACGACGCTGGATCCTGAGGGAAAAGGCATCGCGACGGCACGGTATATCTCCGGTTAGATATACGGTAGACGACGGAACGACCATAGTTTCTCTTAGTTTCGTACGTATCTCTCGAGTCACATGCGAGAGAGACGGGGGGGGGGGAGGGATTATACCGCTCGTAAGCGAGATATTGGTTTGTTACCCCCGCGATATATGAGATACCTCTCTGACCGAGAGGGAGGAACATATCCGACGCGCGTAAAACGCGCGCGGAATATCCGCGAGCCGCGTCTTACTTTGCGGCGGCGAATCCTCGATGCGACACTCATCGTTGCCACGACGTGGACGAAGGACAAAAGCCGTTCGAAAATTCCTCCACCGCGACGGATCAAGATGTTTCTTTCTAGACTTTGCGCGAGAATGAAATTGCGAATGCGAAATTGAGACCGAGATGGAACGATCTCGTGACTTATTAGTCGACCGAAAAGTCTCGAAGTAAAACACAGGCGTTTTAAATGCGATAAATACGGTGTTTGTGAAACGCAGCCGTAACATGAATTATTTAGCGACGCCAAATATAAACGAACGTAGGCAAGACAACGATAGGCGATAAATCGATATAATTGTAAAAATAATTAATCGGGATTAGGGTATAATGGTATCGCTGTCAGAACTGATCTCGTTTGGAAATACGCACGAGTGACGGGTTACGTGTCACTTATTTATACTGCTTTTAATTAATTGCTTTAACTGAATATTCTATATCGAGCGTAATAATTAATCAGATATTGGCGCTTATCCGTGTCTCCAAGTATTAAATGCAAATAGTTCTCGATAGCAACAACGACCGGTCGGAGATTTATGGATATTGTGAGAGGTGGGACGGACTGATATATTGTTTTTCTTTTCTCACGAGATTATCGATTATTCCGCAGCTTGGGCGAAATGGAAGCACCATTGAGTGACTTATTTTGCAAAAAATAAATTTTATGAAAAATATGAAAATTGACTGCTAAAAATGTGCATTCGCAAGCGACTTACCTTCAGAGAACGAGGATTTCGCAAATCAATAAATCTCGGTTTGGACGGAATTTCGAATCTCTGATAATCGGTCAGCCTAAAAGACGACAATATTATTTATTTATCTGAAAAACTATATCTTTTTCACGTGTATAGTTTTTGCGATCTACGTAAATTCTGACGAATGCGAAAAAATTGCTAACGCGCGGAAACGCTAAACGAGAAACGTTATCGTTCCCTTTTTACTCTTTAGTCCCTCGATAAAAACGCTCGCATATTTTTTTTAACGGACGGGCGATCGCCTGACATTACACGGCATAAGTAAAAGTTTCTCGTAAGTGGACGTAAAACGTGGCAGTGCCAAGGTCGTTAGCTCTCGGCAGACATAGTGACCTTAACACATCGGGCGTTATACATAGAATGTAGATTGCTTACAGGAATAGACGGGCCGCGCTATTTTCCGTCCAAGTTCCAGGTTTGCTGACGCGATCGTTTTGCGAAATGATATATTATTTTTACATCTTGTCGCACGCGCGAGAGAGAGTATGCGTTTCATTCTACGGAAGAGCGTAGAACCCGCTTACTTACTGAACGTCAATCGTGGTAACGAACAATCTATGGTAGATCATCAAGGGTAGGGCGAGCAGCACGCAAGTTTGCACGCAGACGAGCGGTATCAACTGAAACCAAAAAAAAATATATATACGGGCACGAACTCTTAATAAAACTGTCGATACTCGCGAGATGTTTATCGCCATCCGCATGAACGCTTTTCCGGAACGGAAATGGCTGCAGAATGTGATAAGTAGAAATCTGTCACAGCTGTTACATAACAGGATGCATAATTTCATTCGCTCACGCGTGGCACACGTTTGCTCGTATCGAATTATTAATGCAAGCAAATGCTTTTAAGTGATCAAAAATGCAAATCCTCGTTTATATTGCAAAATGGAAAAAAATATATACGTATAAAATTTTCAAGCTTCGCTGTACGAATTAGATTAGTGCGTTTTATAATAAATGAAACTTTCGCGAGATCGTGATGTCTTTGATTTCACATGTAGATCGCGAGCACGAGCCGGAATGACACGTGGACATTCGCTTTGGCCGCAAGTGGTCTAACCGATCGATTTATCTTTGATTGTTCGCAGCGCCGGCATGGAGGCGACAAACGGCGCGATCGAGCACGACTTCCACAGCACGTTGGTGCCGATAAACGGTAGCCATTCGGGCAGCTCCGGCAGGAGTACGCCGAACGGCGGCGACCCGGCGCCGGGCAAACTCTTCGTGGGCGGTCTCTCCTGGCAGACCAGCAGCGAGAAGCTGCGAGAATATTTCAACATGTTCGGCACCGTCACCGACGTTCTCATCATGAAGGATCCGATGACGCAGGTCGGTCCACCTGAGCATAACTCACAACTTGCTCACTCGATCAATTACGGTTATTATTTATTATAATGCGAGGCTGCTCTCATGTGTGTCATTTAATTCACCGATTGCCAAATCCACCTGTACCTGTATCACACGTATTTTTATCGTATGTTTCGATAATGTTTCAAAGTTAAACCCTTCTAATTTTTTTTTTTATTAATATATTTATTTCGGAATTTATTCGTTTTTAAATGCCTCGGACGTGTACGATTTGTACACGAGACTAATACTCATGGATATTTTCTATTTCGATGCTGAAAATAGAAACGTTGCCATCGTATTGATTAAACTTGAATTATTTAATTTACGATGAGAACAGCTTCGTTATATTGCCCACGCGTTTCCAAATCGCGTTCATGCCGCGTCAGTTTGTTTGCCGGTAACGGTTTTCGGCCCGACCCCGAAACCCTCGTGCATCGCGTGGGGTCGGCCGCGAGGATGCCGCGAGAAAAAGGAGTTTACCTCGACAGGATTCGATGCACCAAGCAATCTCTCCTTCCACTTTTGCACGAAACTATATACCGTAGTAGACCGTAGTAGATGAAAAGTTGTACTAATCGGTGTAATTAATTGCTGATAAAGTATCAAGAGAAGTAGATTGTATTAGGTATTATTAATCGCATTAATCGCATTATATTACAAGAAGGTGGGAGAGGCAGCAGTTTTTGTATTTTTTTTTTTTTTTTTTTTTTTTATTTCTTTTGTGCGGATTTTTGCAGGCGGTAAATGTCGAATGCGGGTGTAATATCGGAGATTTCGCGAACGAGAGTGGGTGGGGACAGACGTAAGACGTATACATATATATCAGTAGCTCCTTAACGTTCGTAATGGATTTGAGTCTTATTCGCAGTCTTTGTTTCACGTAACATTAGAATGTTTGTCTTAAACATTGGCTTGGACAGTCTTGCATGCAAATGGTAGTTTGGTAGCACTAGTTAACCGTTTATAACAAAAATTACGAGAGATCATCAACGACAGGATTATCAGAAAGATTAGAATAATTTTGCAATCACAAAGCGTTCTTCTTATGATCGGAGCTACGTACCCGCTACGTTAGGAGAAAACGAACGAATCAGTTTTGGTGACCATTCGAATAAGTTAGAAGGGAACGAATGTACAGTAAACTCGCAGAAAATTATGCGATATTTTTCTTGTAGTAACGGACAAATTATCAATTTTGTTCTAACGCGTTTAGTCGTAAAAAATTCTCATGATCATGAAAATTAGTCCCAAACATCTATAGCGGTCTTGCGATAACCAAGCGAAGGCGAATAAACACGGTATCCCTCGAGCAAAATCAATCGGATGTCGGAGCGTTTGATCGTGAGAGCGAGAAACAGTCGCAACAAAAGAGGGAGGCACGCAATAGACGGTCCTTGTGCATCGTGCCGGTTCTCGGCTTGTTCGGTTACAGCGTAGCCGCGGTTTCGGCTTCATCACGTTCGCCGAGCCCGGCAGCGTCGACAAAGTCCTCAAGTGTCCCATCCACACCCTGGATGGCAAGAAGATCGATCCGAAGCACGCGACGCCGAAGAATCGCGCGAAACAGGCCAATCGCACCAAGAAGATCTTCGTGGGCGGTGTCAGTCAGGACACGAGCAGCGACGAGGTCAAGGCCTACTTCAATCAATTCGGTAAGGTGGAGGAGACGGTGATGCTGATGGATCAACAAACGAAACGCCATCGCGGCTTCGGCTTCGTCACCTTCGAGAACGAGGACGTGGTGGACCGCGTATGCGAGATACACTTCC